>NW_027556180.1:123608299-123885799 GCF_003287225.1 Phascolarctos cinereus | reverse complement strand
ATCCATTGATACTCTCTTCATAGGATCCTCCTTATAATCAAAAACAAGGGCTGGTAAACAGCATGGTTAAGATTAAGGGTAACAGGGCTGGGGAACCTGGGGCCTCAAGGCCACATGTGGCCCTCTAGGTCCCCAGTTGCAGCTGTTGGACTGAAACCAAGCTTCACAGCACAAATCCTTTTATTAAGTTTAGAAGTTTGGATTCGGTTGAAGGGCGCTACTTGAGGACCTAGAGGGCTACGTATGTCTTCGAGGCCGTAAGTTCCCCCCCTTGAACTATAATCCTTAGCAATGAAAAAGAGAGAGGACCCCCTTCTATGGGAATCAAACTGGCCTAGTTTATGATCAAAACTATGACGTCAACATCATTAGTGTCATGCTCTATCAGATGAATGAATTAGCCACAGATTATACATCTGTAACAAACCATTTGGAAAATAATATTTCTGTGACTTATTGCTTTATTTTAACATGGTCATAAATATTAGAGAACTATCCTATATTTTGAAAGTCTGATTTGGGAGTGTTGACAGAGATGCTGTGGATGGTACATGAGAAATATGTAAGCAAACTAAGCTGAAGAAACCAGGCTTGAATAGAATCAAGTCAAAAATAAGAGAAAACATGTTCAGAGAAAGTTGAAGCCAGCCATAAGTCAGATATGATCTGTAAGAAAGCTAATCTGACAATATGTTCTCTGGGTGCTAAAATTTCATTTAAAAACATATTTATGGACACAGAGTTGTGAATCTGAGTTCTAAGCCCTCAAGAAAACATTTCAAGACAGTTTTCCTCTCTCACCTGTTGTGAAATGAAAAAATCCATAGGTCCTTGTTAGATTTCCTGTATAGCATACCTTGAAATGAAAATGCCTGTTGAGCAACATTTTTTTTGGCCTATGATTCCCCAGATATTAAACTTCTTATAATATACTATATGGGCATATAAAAAAGGAAGTATGGTACAGTGGACAGAGTGCTAGTTTTGGCATCATGGAAGACCTGGGTTCAAGTTCCACTTCTGACACTCCTCACTCTCTGACCCTGGGCATGTCCTTAGGTTTTCTAAATGTAAGTCCATTGTTTTCTAGGACCCATTGAAAAACTGAGGCACGATAGAGACCATGAGAGCCTTGGTCAAGGAACTCACCTTTCAGTGAATTATAACTATGAGTTTTTGTGCTTACTATGGTTTCCCAGTTTGCCACCCTCCTGCTAGCTTCAGACACTCACATTTATGCTTCAAGATTTGTCAATAAAATTGGAAATAATGGTTCAGTGGGAGCCCAAAGTAATGTTGAAGATTGGGGAGGGTACCTTGGATAATTCCAGAAACTGTTTGCATCAGCAGTACCCTGTCACCAATATTCCCTTAATCTACTAAGTCCTCTCCAGTATTATTCTCAAAGTCCTTCCTTTTCTTATTAGCTCCTTATAGTCCTGTTGCATTGGTGCAGTGAAAAGAATAAGATGCAAGAATCAGAACACCTGGAGTCCTTCTAGTCCCAATTCCCCTGTTAACCAGATGGATGTACTGAGGTAAGTCAGTTAACCCTACTCTGCCTCAGTTTCTTCATCTGTAGATGATGATAATATTAGCTCTGTTCTGTTTCTGAGAATTGTTGTGAATATCCGGTGAAATAATGGGCCTGAATCTGCTCTGAGAGATATAAAAGCAGTATGCATTTGCAAGATATAAATGTTATATATTACTTCTATAATTGTATAACCAACATTATGTATTACACTCACCCCCTGTAATGTGTGCTCATGTAAATACAAGCTGCGCATATTTTAAGGAAATAACATAGAAAAATTGAATATGACACAGATAAGAAAATCTTAAACCACAGATACCACCAGATTGCGGAAATTGTTTTATATAATTATATATGTATTATAATTTTCTGTGATTATACACCATGTTTATAGAATGAAAACTGAAGCTAGGATTCTAAGGAAGCATCTATTGACTAAGAAAGAGCTGACAGATAATCTTGGGAGTTGATGGTTGAGGGGAGAACACAAAAGTGCTTTCAGATTCTTTATGAAGGATTCCCATCAATTGCCATAAGATGAATATGACTATTACCCACAAAACCACATCAATCGTAGAAGCAAGGGATGAAAATCTTTTCAGTCATTTCCAAGTGTGGTATTACTACTTAAAAGACAAGAAGGAAATTTATCCCATGCTAAATATTGGCTCTATTGATATAGTTCTCAAGCCTGTCATGTTGATATCTGCTTTTAGAGTCTTGACAGGCTAGAAAAAGAAACAAGCATTGAGACTGAGAACATAAAAAGGGAAAGAGACCCTGTAAAACATCCATATGCCTCAATTTTGCTGGATGTAGAATGAAAATCAGAAGATGATGGTAGTATTTCTATAATTCATCCCCCTCTCTCTTCATTCCCATCTCCTGATCTCACCACAAATTTTCTAAACTTATACAAAGGATATACTTGCACATTAAACTTAGGTCTGCTTCAAAGTGGATTACAAACTATCCTGCTAAAATCCTATGCTCAGTGAATGATAAAGCATATGACTTTTCACATTATTATTTGTGCTAAAAGCTATTATGTAAATATACTGGCTTATGTGAGCTTAAATAGTGTGAGTCAAGAATGCAAAGAGAAGGAATACATACATATTGACTGGAGCAATGCTCCAGGAGCCTTGGTTTTAGTAGAAAATTGCATATCCTCACTCAAAGGGCAGAAAAGAAACCATATGTCTATTTTAGTGGCTATGTCCTGAAATGATGCACTTATTCCTTTTATTATATTTTCAAATAAATACATATGGGACCAGTCAGATGTCAACAGTGGCACCGAAAAGAGTATGAATTAGTCACACCGGCACACAGGGCTCTGGAACAATGAACGGTGCTGTGGAAGACCCTTGAATACAAGCCTATTTGCCTCTTAATCCAAATGAATAATTAATGATAATTATCATGCTGCAGTTATTATCTGTGATAATAATATATCCGTAAGGTGAATAAATTCAATCTGCTACTATGCAGAAATGGCAACTCATAATATTCTTAAGAAATACAGATATAATTATCAGTATTAACGGTCAAGGAGAAAAAGACGTTTTTACATAAGGAATTACAGTAAAAGGTCCAAAGTAAAGTAGGAATGAATTTTCTTGCATGATGTTTATTCTGTAGCTGTCACGGCTGTGGCACCAGTCTGCATTCCGTTTGCTGCTTATGTGGGTAGAATCCATTTAAGTAAAAGCTCTACCATGCGCTTGTGCACTGTAATCTGCCCATAATATCTACATCATTGCTCCCCTGGAAATGGCTCTAGTTTGCTTTGAGATCCTATAAATGAGCTCATGGAGACTTGTCAACAAGAATGGAGTGGTTAGCCTACTATGCTGATAATTTACTCAACTATTAAGTGAGGAAAGACACACACATAAACAACACACACACACACACACACAGAGCAGTCAAAACAAATACAGCGTGAAAAAGGTTGGGTGTTTGTCAGGGGACATTGGAGGTTCATGGCCATGTGGGTTTTCTACCTCCCCCATCCCTCTCTTAATGCACTAATGGCTTTAGAAATAGCTAAGTGGAATTGAATATTATATGGCATTTGCCCTAATTTTTCTTACCAGTTTTCTCATCATCTCTGGAAGAAAGGCAGTTGCTTTCCAATGTTTGTGTTCTGCTTTTAATTTCCTCTTTTTGTTTTCATTGAGGTTATTTCTAGCAAGTGAAACAAAATGGAGAGACAATAAGATAATTCTAATCCTTCCCCAATCCAGCAATCATTTTTACAAGTAATTATACTTATTGAGCACCTACTATGTGCAACATATTATACTCAGCATTCAGAAGAATGTGGTCCCTTCCCTTGGGAGAAATCAAGCAAACAAACAATAATCCCTGCCTTGAAAAAACCAGTAATAATTCAGAATCTTCTATCTATGATTACCATCCAGTAGCTTTTACTCTTCCCTTCTCTCTGTTTGTATAGACACAACTGTAGGCAAATAGTTAGCCAGGGAAAAGCTATATGAAAGCATTAAAGTCTCACACTTTGAGAAAATATGCTGTATTCATTTAGAGTTCTGATTTCTCTAATAATCTTGCCATTTGAGGCTCGGGAGTTATGCCCTATTCTTCCCTGAAATGTTGTCCAGTATTTGGCAGATTAGGTTATGCAAAGATATAGGTGACCTCTGACTTGATTTAATTGGAAAGTGGCCATTTCAAAGAAAAAAAAAGGAAAGAAAAAAGAGAAAAATGAGTTTAGTCTTGGATGATTCTGAATATCTGGTTTTCAAACCCATTTCTGAAAAAGCAACATTTTTGAAGGAAATACTTTGTAAATGATAATCAATTAACTAAGGAATTCAAAGAGAAACTTCTAAGGTTTCAACTTAAACTCCTCAATTTTTCATATGAATATTAAATGCATGGAGGCATCCTGATTCCTAATGAATTCATCAAAATGTGATGGTGAGTTTTAAGAAATACTCTTTGAAAATAAAAAGATGCCATTTAAAGTGCGATGAGACAGCTATTTGCAAAATTTCTTAAAATATTCATTCTTTAAAAGTGCTTCTTGCTTTTGTAAAGTCTTCTGGGACTCTGTCTACCTTGTTTTCTTCTTCCATATAACTCCATGTATGAAGTGTATGGGATGGTTTCCAACTTCCAGGAGGCATTCTTTACCTTTGGAATTCACCAGATTTTTCCTGTCCTTTTTCTTATGTATTTTAACATCAAAATTTCATGAAAATTTAGAGACACTAGTAATCTTGTTTTGTTGTTGTTATCACTTTTGAAAGAGAAAGAAATTACCTTCTTTCAGAGATATCTTGATGAGATATATACTTTCTATTTCCTCTTCCACTAAAAGAACAGTCCTCCTGTTGGTATTTTGGGATATAGTAGAAGAGGGGATGATGAGGGACCATGACTTCATCCTTCTTCTGATCCTTCCCCCTTGACAATAAGAAAAATACATTTTAAAAAAATCTAAAAGAAAGACCCATTTCCTAAAGCAAATTTTATCTTTCTTTACATATATGTATTTCAGACTTTTATTTTTTTTTAACCCATGAAGTGATTCATCATTGATTTAATGAGACCTGATACAGTGTGAGGAGTAGTTAAACATATAGCTGGAATTGTGGCTATTTGAATCAGGCTATACAAGGACAGCCAGTATACTCTCTTGTCTAAGTCAGGTGCCTACATTTTTTTGACCCAAATGAAGGCACAGAATTTTATTGTATTTTATTTTTTTACATTGTTGAGGTAGTGATTCCATATCTCTATTCTGAGGAACTCAAACATCAAATATGTACCTGGGCCCAGGTTTTGAAAAGTCAGTTGTACAAAGACAATTACACATGTGATTCAAGGGGCAAATGTTTTCCCCCTAATTACTGGAAAATTGAGAATATATCATAGAATCACAAGGCTGGAAAGATGAAGATCACCTAGATTGATCTTTATGTAGGAAGGATGAGTCTTAAGCTGTCACAGAAAGATGAACAACTATCCTGTTCCAAGGAGCCTCCAGTAGCTCATTTAAGCATTTAATAATACTCACTGACAGACGATTCTTATATTTAAACCAAATTCCTCAGGCTGAAAATTAGTTCTATTTCCTCTTCTCTTTTCAGTAGAGCTGGCAAACAGCTGGCCCTAATCTTCTACATAACCACTTCTCATATACTTGAAGACCATAATTAAATCTCCCTTCAGCTTTTCCTGGCTTTTTAATCATCTTTGTGACTCCATTCTGAATTCTCTCTAAATTCTCCATTCCTTTTTTTTTTTCCATTTTAGGTTCTAGCACTGAACAGAAGGCTGTATTGGTTTAGATACAGGATGTGTTCACTTGCAAATCTGTCTTGTATAAAGTTCCGAGAGTAGTCTATGATCATAAACCTAGTAAGAGATCAACAATAAAAGTGATAGAAAGGAAGAGAGCTGATAGAAATGAAAGAAGAGGTTTTGCCTGAATTGAAAAGTTTGTTTAAAAAACCTTTCACAGTAAATATTTCAATATGGCAATTTCATCTAGTTGAGCAATGTGGCCCAGAGGTTAGAGGACTGAATCTGGAATCAAGGAGACCTGCATTCACAGCTCACTAGCTGATGCTAGCTATGTGACCATGGGCCAATTGTTTCACCTCTCTAAGCTAAAATAAATTTTCTAAGACTTTAAATTATAGACATAAGGTGCAATCTGCATTGTTGAATTGAGGGAGTTTCCATACTGGAAAAATTATAATTCTTTCATCAATCAATTAATCAACAAGAATTTATTAAGTACCCAATTAATTTTCTATGGATAACTATGTATTTTCCCCCCATCCAACAATATCTATTTTAAAGGTGTCACTGATATTGAGGTGGCCTATATTTGAACTAATCTTTGGATAGGTCTCAGAAGGGGTGGGACCAGTACTTCAAAATTTCTCCATTCTTTCCTTCTGTTTGTGAATTCTGGTCTTGTGGTATGTCTTTTCAAACCTATCCTGTATCATTTACTCATTTAAAGCATTTGAATCTTTTCCTACTGGGTCTTATTTGGCCAGCTGTTTCTAGTCTTGATTTTTTGCACTTTCAAATGTATTTTTCCTAGGCCCTTGTCCACTTTGCTGAGGTCAGCTCAGTTCTTGGTTCCACTCTTGGTTATGCTAGTATGGCTTTGGTTTACTCTTTCTACACAGTTGCACAATCTTCCATTTCACTCTTCATGGCGTAGACATCTCTATTATTATTCAAGAACATTGTACAGGAACTTTTCAGTCTGGGAAGAGTTCCAGAAACCACCAAGAGGCTGCACAAGTGATGAGGCCCAACCAGAAACAAAGATAGCAGCATTACATCAGAAGTCAATAGAAATTCTAGAAGCATAAGTAAAAGCCAAGTTCTGTTTTTGAGATAGTGTTTTTCCCCTTCTTGCTATAAAGGAGACTGAAATTCTGAGTGCTCGTGACAGAAAGAATTGACTGAGATTGTCTAACTTGATGAAAACTTGTCACTCCTAAAGTTAATCTCCTGCCCCTACTTCCTAGTCTCCTACACCACTGGATGCCTCTCCAGTTTTGACATCTGCAGTTCGCAACATTTAAAAGGATTTAACTTTCAGTCACAGAAATGTGGGGGAAAGATTGTTTTCCCATTCAGATAAAAGCTACAGTAAGCATTTATAAAAATAGGATTATAATCTAGAGCTGGAAGGGACCTCAGAGGTCACTTAATCCAACTCTTTCATTTTACCAATGAGAAATTTAGGAGGTTAGGCGGCTTGCTCAAAGTCACACAGATGTGGATTGGATTGGAACCCAAGCCAATGTTCTTTCTATTACATCAATAGGTCTTTTTATTTTATTCATACAAAATATTTGAACGTCATTGATAGGTAAACATGTAACTTATCTCTCTGACACACATACACACAGGTGTGTATATATCTATCCATGTATATATGTATATATGTTTCAGATATTTTGTCTCTCTGTTTATCTGTCTCCTAAAAATTTAGAATATTCTGCATGTGTTTAAATAATTTCCTTAAAGCTGGTTATGTTTCATCAACTGGTAAGGCGGTTTGTTCAAATCTAGATAATAAATATACACAACCCACACCACACACAGATGGAGTGTTTTATCCATTGGGAATAAAAGACATTTTGTAAATAAAAGTATTACATAACTTCTAAGGACTCTTCATTTTCTGAATGAAAGATAATCTAACAGTATCTGGGTAGCTCATACATTAGCTATCAATAATGTTATGTGCCCTGATGTAAATTTTCAGGGGTTGGGCTTATACATGCTCATCTACAGATGAAAGAGGAGATAAAAACAAAGGATAGGATCACGTTGGTGTCTTCTTAATGATTTTATGGGAAAATCCATGTTTGAATTATTAAAGTAGGAAATGATAGTATTAATAATAATGATGATGATACATTTAGCATTTACACTGTTCTTAAAGCTAATGTTCTTTACGTATATTGTTTCACTTGATCCTGACAAGTTTTACCATCCCCATTTTGCTGATAAGGAAACTTGAGGCTCTGAGTAGTTAAATTATATGACTTGTCTATGAATCAGAACTAATATTATAGCATTCTACACTTTGGAGCTTTGAAGTAACATGCTTAGAAATTCTTCACTTCACTGATATGTCTGTGTTTATGATGAGAGGGCTGTTAAACAAGGTTATTTCTTTTGCTATATCTTTCAAGGATTCTTGAATGATTTTGATGTATTGATATGAGGCTCTTCACTGAAAAAGAGGCTATGAGGTAGCATTTTGCTCCACCAAGTAAAATACTTTTTCATAATCAATAAACACTAAATATGATATGTTGGAAATTCTCTTCAAATGAAATGATGAAGCTATAAATACCATACAGGAGGAGCTAGCTGTCCAGTTTTATGTCCTTTTCCCTATTAATTTCTCCACAAAATCTACTTCATGTTGGGCATAGACAATTCTCTCAGAGCAGCAACATGCACAGAGGTGCCCACTGTCAAACTTACAAAACCACATGACCACATTTCAGTTTCTTACATTAGTCAAGACAGTTGAAAATGAACTATAATGGTATAGTGTCATAAATGTGATGACGTTATGCCATTAGCGTTTTAAGCACATGCTTGTAGATATTACTCAAATAAATCTGTGATCTCATCAGTCTGGAAATTCCCATTAATGATAGATCACGATCCATCCATGCCTGTCTATTCTATGAGACTCTTCTTCTTATCTTCCCACAATTTTATCACGGGGGTCCAACCTGGTGGCTGGCGGCCTTCTTTGATTTTTCCTAGCATCATAAGGTTGTCAGCAAAGCATTCTGGCTCTCCACTTATCATTATGCCCTGTAACCACATGACCACATACAATTCTTTGATTATGTTTTATTTCTTTGAGGTTCCTTTGTGATTCTATGTTGAAGTCTTCTTAGAATTACCATGCATTTTTCTATTGCCCTCTTTGTGATATTCACATTAAATTCTTTGGAGACTGTTGTACTCAGTCTCCATGTCTGCCTAATATAGCAGTAGTAAATAGAAGATGCTACTGTGCACATCATAGTCCTTTCCTGAGGAACTAGGGTATATAGTTTCCTCTGCCTCTGAAGATAACCAAATAAAAAGTTCTAAACATGAAAATATTTTACCAGTCAGTTCTAATAGGCACATTGTTTTCTTCATTTTATCAGAATATCAAAAGCAAATTGAAATTTACTTCACTATTGGGCCTCTTTCGAAATGTATTGACATCTCTATTGGTTTTAACAGCACTAAATGTTTCTTTGAATATGAGCAGGGCCAATGTATGTAAGTGAAAAAATAATATAGTTTGGTGATGTATTCCATTACAATTATTAATGACCATATAATACTGCAAGAAGAATTGGCATCCTTTACATAGAAGTCATATCAATAAGAGCTAAGCACAATAGTTATGAACTTGAAAAGATTTCATTATGACCTAGATACTTATAATAAAGTCTTGTGGATTGATTAATGGATTCTTAAAAATTAAGTTTAATAAGGCCCAAGGTTTTTTTGTAGCCAACATACTTATTTGCTTTTGGTGAGTGAAATTCAGTATGTATGTTACACTTCACATAATCTCTTCTGAAATACTGTGACAATTTTGACATTATGAAATTATGACAAAATTCTGTGACAAGTTTCTTGGCTGATTCCTTATGGAATCTATGAAATAGGCATCTTTGTAGAATTCTGACATAGAAAGATTATGATCTGAAACACTAGAATCCTTTACCCTCCATCTGGAAGCTTGCTACTGACATGCAAACTTGAATTCAAGTTATAATAGAGAGATTTCTGGAAAGACTTTCAACCTATTTGGCTAAACCTGACTATGATACTTAATTCCCTTTAGAAAACAAGGTCGTGTTATTTGCCATGTCTGACTCAGAGAATTATTTTCCATTTCCTTCCCTAAGTTTCTATTTCTTGTTTTCCTTGTGCCTCCTTTCACATCCCATCATCCTTTAATTTTATTAATATTTTCTCTTCATCTTTCCTTCTATGTTTTTTCTTCCTTATGGTTCACTTCTAAAAAGACCTTTTTACTTGCCTATTGTAACTAAAAATTTCCATCTAAGACTTTCTCATTTTTCTTTTTCCATTCATCCCCATTTATTTCTCTTTCTCTTCATGTTCTCACAGTTGTGTAGGCCCTGAACTACCCTGCCATCTCATCACCCACTAATTAGCATGTCTCCATGGTAACAGACAGTTGTAGAAAGGGAATCATCCTCAGTAGCAGCTACTGCTGAGTAACCTCTAGGCCTAGCGGGGAGGGGCTCTGACCTGATTAAGAAGGAGTTTCTCTTCATGGTGGGAGAGGAGTGCATCTCAGGAATGTGTTCTATCCAAGGGAAATGAATAAGCTAGTGTGGCTGAAGAGAGACAGTATTTAAAATCAGGTAAGTAAATCAAATTGGAAGCAGCCCAAAAAAGGCAGTGAAGTTGTTCAATTCTCAGTTCACGAAGACAAGTAGCATTTTGAGTTAGTAAATGTATCTGTCAGCAAATGCTTGGGATCACTTTGCTTTTTCAAGTAGGGCTGCCATTTTAAAATTGGAGTATCATAACTTTTCTTCAGCTCATGTTTTCAAAGAGGGTGAATTGAGACCAGAATGTGTGAGGTGAGAAGTACCTTAGAAATGATTGACCTAGTCCAGTTTTCTCATTTTACAGTTTTGTTGGGCTTGCTTTCCTGGTGAATACTATATGTCCAAAACGACATTGCTCGGCTTGATCTGGGTTCAAGTCTTACCTTTGATATATGCTGGTCATGTGACCCTGTGCAAGTTACTTAAAACTTTTAATATGTTAGGCATCTATGCATTGCAGATCAGGTGCTGATTTGTGTGAAAAGAGAGAGTTTTCTTATCTGGGACTTCCATATGCAAGTGAAACCACAGGTCTGGACACGCTTCCCGCCATGTACAAACTAAACTCTACTCTTTGAAATTATTTAACAAATACAGTCATTATACTATATATGTATATAACAATATATATATTTGTATTAAATATTGCAGGAGTGTATCATGTAAACAAATATCCTTGTTTCTTAAAATTTTGAATAAGATGTCTATTATTCTCTTCTCATTGGAAGCTATTGTAAAGAATTCTTCAGATTCATATTTATATATGTATAACAACTCAAACCTAACCCAAAGTGAACATCTTTTATATAAGCAAGGATGAACTTTGAAATCTCTAGCCCTTTATGTCCTTTCTGCTAAAATATTATCTGAAGTTCTTAGCTTTGCAAAATGGAAAATATGGCTCATCAAGATTTGACCCCAATGAAAAAAATGCCATTACCAAAAAAAAATCAATCAAAAGAAATTATGAAAATATAAATGCAAAAGGACCCTCTTTACCTCTTAATACATGTTACAAAAATTAATCATTAATTAGAGAAGTTTTGTTTTTAAGTTTTCAAAACTAATTCACAGATACCACTGTCTAAGTCTGGAGTATTGTTAAACATGTATTAATTTAAAACAATGGTACAAAATGTGAAATAAGAATGACCAAACTTCAGACAAAGTCTGTACTAACAGAACAGTCTTGGAATATCGAAGATTCTAAATTTATTACGTGAATCTACCTGCATTCTGAAGTGAGGGTTATGTATGTAAAATTCGTCCACCCCATGTAGTTCTGGAATACGAAAAGCTCTATCCTCATTTGTGGGTCAAGTTATGGAGAATGGTAGAAGGTAATAGCATTGGAGAACCCAGGGCAACCATCACAGTGCTGAATAGGTGGTAATAACAGTATCTTATTGGACAGTGCACATAGGACATGTGCTACATTCACAATACCCTCAGAACAATCATGAACAATGTTCAAGGTTCCAAAATACCTTAAAGAAGATTCTGAAAATGAAAAATATCAGGGAAGACAAGCAGGAAATAAGTCATCATATTTTCTTTTGCTCCTCCAAAGAACTTGAAGCCATCTAGGTGAAAGATCCTGAAGCACCCTCTCTTACCCTATCCTGGTTTTGAATTGACACTTAGAAAATTCAACTTTTTTCTCCAGGAGACTTGGAGAGAAGCACTGTTTTAATGCCTAGGAAAGGCTGGTCTGCAGACAGATTATGAAATACAATTTATTCCATACTTTGGCTAGAATAATTTACACTGTGAGCCTTCTCAGATGTGTCGCCGATAGGGAGCTGTCTGGCTACGTGAATACATTGGGTTTTACACATTTTTTAGGTAAAGCAGAACTGCACATGCTGACTAGAACACTCAGAGGTAGTGAATTTGTGACATTCCCTGGGGAGCTGGAGGTCCAGAAACCAATGAAGAGATCAAAATGAAACAAGTGTCGTATTTTCATGTGTGACAGAGTGATCATGGTCTGAAATTCTTAATGTTATTTAAAAGACGACTCAACCCATTTCAATCATCCCACAGCCCAAGTCTTCCAAAGGCAAGAAATTCTTCCTAGGATGAATGAAAGAGAAGTACAGAGCCATGCTGGAGGCTGCTTAAGTCTGTTCCAGTGGAGGCCAGTAGCAAAAGCCAGGGTAGAGAGCTCCAGGGAAGCATCCAGGGAAAACCAACTCTAACATATTCCTAATGACATAAGAACCAATAGGAAGGCAGTGAAATATAGGAAGATTTTTTTTCAGATCATGGGGAAAAAAAAGCTGAATTTTCTGAGTGTTAATCCAAAGCTAGGATAAAACACAAGAAGAGAAGGTGTTTCAGGATCTTTCATTTAGATGGCTGTAAATTCTTGGGGGATGGTGAACAAGAACAACAACAAAATGTGACTTAGTTCTTGCTTGTCTTCCTGATATCTTCTGTTTTGAGAGTTTCCTTTCAGTCATTTTTGGAAGATTGGATATCATTCATGGGTGTGTTGAGGGTATTGTGGGCGCACTTATCCTATGTGCCCTACCTGAGACACTGTTACTATTGCCCCTTTGCCATTGTGATGGCTGGCCTGAGATCTCCACTACTAATTACCTTCTGCCCTTCCTCCACACTTGAATATAAAGTTATTCTCAGCTTCCATTGAGAAATCAGGAAAGAGCTATTTATATTCTAAAATCATATCAAGTAGGACAGTCTCACAGACATAAACCTCACATCAGATTGCAAATATATTCATGTAATAAACTTAGAATATTTGATATTACATGTCTCTTCAGTTAGTATTAGATTTGTCTGGAGTTTGTTTATTTTTATTTCATATTTTATGCCATTGTTTTAAATAAACACATGTTTAGCAATATCCCAGACTTTGATAGTGGTATCTGGGAATATGTTTTTAAGCTTAAAACTTTTCTAATGAATGATTAGTTTTTATAACATTTAGTAGGAGGTTAGGAGGGTGCTTTTGCACTTATATTTTTATAATTCCTTTTTATTGATTTTTTTTTGGTAATGACTTTTTAAATCATTGGTGTCAAACCTTGATGAATCAAATTTTTCATTTCATATCATACATAAAATTCTCATTAATAGTACTAAAGCAAAGAAGTAGAAGTCATAACATGTCAAAAACATAGCACTGACACATTTGATCAATTATCACATTTACTCAACATAGAAAAAACTTGGAGTTGGTATTTTTATGGTCTGTTTATTCAACAAACATTATTAGGCACCTACTGCATGTAGATCATGCTAATTAATGGCGATTCAAAGATCAAAAGTGAAACAATCCTTTACCTCAAGAAACTTAACATTTTATTGGCCCTCTAGAAATACATAATGGAAATAAACAGGTTCACTGAATGTTAATTTAAAAATTAAAGAGAAATGCAAATTAAAAGAATTTGGAGGTTCTATCTCATACTCTCAGATTGGTTAAGTTGACAAAACAGGAAAATGGCAAATGCTGGAAGAGCTATGAGAAAACATATACAATAATGCACTCTTGGTAGAGGTGTGAATGATGCTACATATTTTGCAAAAGTCATTTGGAATTATGCCTCCAAAGCTATTAAACCGTTCATTCTTTTTGATGCAATAATAATATTGCCAGGTCTATACCTTCAAAGAGATGAGAAAAAGAGGGAAAGGACAATAATATTTATAGTATTTTTTTTTTTGCAGAGGTAAAGAATTGGAAATTGAGGGGAAGGTGCCCTTCAATTGGGGGGGTGGCTGAACAAGTTATGGCATATGAAAGTGATGTAATATTATTGTGCTATAAGAAATGATGAAAGGCATAGTTTCAGAGAAATCTGGGAAGACTTGTATGAACTGATGCAGAGTAAAGTGAGTAGAACAAAGGGAATAATTTTAGTAATAATAATAATGATGATATTGTAAAGACAAACAACTTCGAAAAACAGGAACTCTGATCAGTGCAATAACCCATGATTCCAGAGGAGTCATGATAAAATATACTATCCACATGCTGATTGAGAGGTAATGGACTCAGTTCAAATTGAGACTTTTTTTTGGGGGGGGAGTGGGATATAACCAATGCTGAGATTTGTTTAACATAAATATACATGTTTGTAATGCTTTTGTTTTCCTTAACTTTTCAACTGGGGTTGGAAAGGGTATTAGGGGTGGAAAAGAAGACAGATTTTTGATGAATAGAAAAAAATAATAAAAAAAAGGAGTAAAAAAATAAAGCAATTGAGTCAAGTATGAAGCTTATGAGCATAGGTTACAAACATTAACACTCTTCAGTTTAGAAAAGAAAAGACTGAAATGGAGACAAATGTTTTCCCCCAAATTGCCAGTGTAATTCTTTGTGATTTTCTCAATGCTTTCTTCTCATCCATGTTTAAGCATCACAAGAGACTAAGCACTGACTTTTGGGTCAGAGAACTTGGATTCAAATTCTGTTTCTGATGCATATTATTTATGTGACCTTTGGCAAGAAATTCTCCTGACCTCGTTTATTCAACTGTAAAATTAGTGAGTTGGATTAGATGTTCTCTGAGACACTTAATTTTAGATCTGTGATCCTTATTCCCAGACAATCTCTTATAATGTCCTGTCTTATTTTTTTCTTTTGAAAGTCCTTTATTTTCTTGTCCCGCTCTTATTCTTATTTGCGAGGCAGTGTGAGATGTCCTAAACAATGCCAAATGACAGAAAAGGGGAATCAATTATGTTGCAGAATCCCAGAGAGTCTTAGAAGCTTCCAAAAATCTTCTTAATGTTGAATGTGAGGGAGTTCATCACATTAGCTGAGATCCTACAGCTTCCTTATTTTCCTTTTAAAAATACATTTTGTTTTCCACCAATTACACGTAAAAACAATTTTTAACATTTTTTTTTAACTTTGGTGTTTCAAATTCCATCTCTCTCCATCTTCCATTCCTGAGACAGTAAGCAATTTGATATAGGTTATACAAGTGCATTCATATAAACCATATTCTTATATTAGTCATTTTGTGGATGAAAACTCAAACCAAGAAAGAAAGAAAAGAGAGAGAAAGAAAGAAAGAAAGAAAGAAAGAAAGAAAGAAAGAAAGAAAGAAAGAAAGAAAGAAAGAAAGAAGGAAGGAAGGAAGAAGGAAGGAAGGAAGGAAGGAAGGAAGGAAGGAAGGAAGGAAGGAAGGAAGGAAGGAAGAAAAGAAAGGAGGGAAGGAAGGAGGAAAGAAGAAAGATAGGAAGGAAAGAAAGAAACTGAAAAATAGTATGCTTCTGTCTGTGTTCAGATGCCATCAGTTTTTTTTCCTCTGGTGGTGAATAGCCTTTTAAGTCATGAGTCTTCTGGGATTTTCTTGGATCATTGTGCTGCTGAGAGTAGCTAAGTCATTCAGAGTTGTTTATTGTACAATATTGCTATTATTATATACAATGTTCTCCTGGTTCTGCTTGTGTCACTCTGCATCAATTCATGTAAGTCCACAGTTTTTCTGAAATCTGCCTGCTCAACATTTCTTAGAGCACAATTATATTCCATTACATTCATATACCACAACTTGTTCAACCATTCCCCGATTGATAGAATGAATACCTCTTTATCTTAATTCACATAGCCACTATCCTATTTCAGGCTAGTTTACCTTTTACCTGAATAACTTCCTAATTGTTTTCCCTGACCCAAGTCTTTATCCATTCCAATCCATGTTCCACAAATAGTTACCAAAGTAATTTTTAAAGTAGAAAATCAAATACAAACTTTTCTGTTTGGCTTTTAAAGCTCTTCATAATCTGGATTCTCTTAATGTTTCCAGCCTTCTCACACTTTCCTCATATTAGCCTGCATACTGTTTTTCACAGAGGAGTCCTCATCTCCCATCTCCTACCTCCCTGCCTTTCAATTAATTTTCTCTCATACATAAAATTCACTCCTTTACCTCTACCTTTTAGAATTCTTAGCTTCCTTCATGACTCTGCTCAAGTGACACCTTCTGCAGAGAGCCTTTCTTGGTCTCTCCCTCCTCCACCCCCAACTGTTAATGCCTTCCACTCTAAGGTGACCTTGTATCTATTCTGTATGTATTGTGTATATACCTACTTATTACATGCTGCCTTTCCCTTTCAATTATAAGCTGCTTAATGACAAGGACTGCTTTCCCTTTTAGTTTCTTTCCCCAGTGCTTGGCACACAATAAACACGTAATAAATGCTTTTTGGTTATTAATTGATAAGATCTATAGAGGTTCTTAACCTTTTTGTGTGTTTAATGAACCCCTCTGTAAGGCCAGTGAAGCCAATGGATCCCTTTTAAGAATAATATTTTAAATAAATAAAATAAAATACATAATATCACAAAGGAAATAATTATATTGAAATTCAGTTATCAAATTATTAAAAAAACAAACAAGTTCATCAATCCACTGTTAAAATCCCCCGATCTATAACCTCTCTCACTAATAGGAGCTAGAACTGGAAGAATTTGGAGATTACTTATCACGATACCTCACTTTGCAAGAAGAAATTGATGCCTATAGAGGTCAAGTGACTTGCTGAAGGTCATAAGGCAGTGTTTCTTCTCTGTGCATATGTGGGGGAGAGGAGACAGAGCAGAGAAAGAGATACCCATAAAGTAGAGCTCATTGGGTACTAATGCCAAGTATGTGATAAAAAACAAGCTATAGTTTTAAAAAAGGACAGCCTTTCCAATCTCCCCAGACCACCTTATAAAGAAGTTCTTTGGATAACCTCTTTTTTGTTCTCCTTGGGAAAAGTGGTGGGGTCACACAGTTACTTCTATCTGTGTTCTACAAGGACAGTACTTTGTACCCAAATGTGGATGGCTGCATCTGAGAATAATTAAACACAGAAATTAATTCCAATAATAAGCCTACTTTTTGTTCCTTTGTCCATTAAACTTGTTGAATCATGTGATGTGAAAGTATAAATCTTTTCTGTAAATTTGGATCCTAACTAGACAGATGGCCAAAATGATATAAAATGAAATTTGTGAAGGAATTTTTAGTGTATTTCACAAAACCTTTGGTGGAAGAATGATTAAGATTCCTAATCTTACCTTGAATTTTATAAGTAGAAAACAAAGCAAAGAAAGTCATTTTTCTTATTTTTAAGATAAAAACAAAATTATTATAATTTTAGTAGAATATTGGGAGAGTTAAAGTTGAGGAAATCATTGGAATGTTGAGGCACCTTTAGGAGGCCTAAATTCAGTTCCCTTCTGAAGGGAGTCTAGGGAGTTCCACAGAGTCTGGAAGATTTTAAGACTCACTAGAGAAGGAAGAGAACTCTATTGTTTATCTGCTGCAGTGAATTCTTTATGTGTTTCATGCATTGTTTGTGGGCTCTTGTGGGTTTATATTAAAGCTTTTCTTGCACCTGATTAAATGCACTTATTATCTTGAATGCTTATACTGCATCTCGGTGGGATGGGGTGGGGTGGCTGTTATCCACATCTATAGAGGCTTGCATGTGAACTATAGTCTGATATTTCTGAAAGGGTGGAGGCAATATAAGAGAAAGAGGTATTGATCTTGGGAATTATCCCCTGACATTTGACCTGCTCCATGTAAATTCAGAATTTAGGGGCACATTGGTTTATAAATGAATAAAAACATCTTTCACCTCATTATGAAGTCACTATTTTCAACATTTACCTTAAACAGTAAATGAGAATTTTGTCGGACTTTAAGGTCTTTCTCCAAGCTAAAGTACAAGTTGAACCAATTAGTTTTGGGGATGTATCTTTCCCTGGGAATGAGTCTAATTTAGAATTAGGGTATGCAATTGAGGTTCTCATTATTGACTTTCTCTGCCTCAACATTCCCCTGGACTTTTGGTGCTCTGCCTACATTTGAAGGTTACCTTGTCCTTCCAAAAAACCTTGAGTATTGATTAAAGGACTTGCTTGATGTGCTGTTCCTAGGGCAATGGTGGAATTTAAATGCTTTTAAAATGTTAGCACACTATTGCCTTGAGGATATAATTGACTGTTTGAGTATCAAAGTATAATGGCTAAGTATTTGAATGTGGCTGTGCTGTTAATTTGTTGTGTGACCTTGGAAATGTTATGAAACCTCATTTTCCTCATTGGTAAATTTGGAGCCATCCTTGGTATATTCAACATAGAAAGGACTTTGAGTCATACATGTATTAGGCCTTAAAACAGCAGTCCTTAATCTTTTGTCTTGTTTTGTTTCAAGCAACCCTTTGGCAGTCTGATGAAGCCTATGGACTTCTTCTCAGAATAATATTTTAAAATATAAACAACAAAATACACATGATTATAAAGGGAACCATTATATTGAAATAGTTAACAAGATATTTAAAAAACTCCCACTAATTCAAGGACCCTGGTTTAAGGACCTAAAAGCAGGTAACTGCCTAAGTGATATGATTTGAGAGGAACTAGACAGGGCTTCCTTCTACCACCTGAACTTAGACCATTTGAATTTATTTATTTTGGTTTGGAAGACTTTTTGATTTTTCAGGGTCACATAGCAGCATTGGCATGGGAGTTAGGTCACTTGAATTGGAGTCAGGAGGAACTAAGTTTAAATCCTGTCCAGTAAACATTTATTAAGTACCTATATACTTAATAAAAGACAATCCCTGCCCTCAAGGAGTTTACTGTCTAAAGGGGAGAGATTGCATAGAAAGAGGTAAGAAAGAGGGAGGGGAGGACACAGGATACCAGGGGTTAGCCAGTGAGGGGACATCTTATTCTGTGGCATTGAAACCAGGCAGAGCAGCAGATGCAATATGGAGTGAGCTGACAATCCTTTTTAAAGGAAGACATTGGTAGGACAGTTCATAGAGCTCTGGCCTTGGAGTCAGGAGGACCTGAGTCCAAATCTGACCTCAGACACTTTACACTAGCTATATGACCCTGGGCAAGTCACTTAACCCCTACTGCCTTACCAAAAAAAAAAGAAAAGAAAAGGAAAAAAAGGAATGTAAAACTTTAGGGGCAGCTAGGTGGTACAGTGGATAGAGCCCTGGCCCTGAAGTCAAGAGGACCTGAGTTCAAATACGGCCTCAGACACGTAACACTTACTATCTGTGTGACCCTGGGCAAGTCACTTAACCACCTTGCCTAGCCAAAAAAAAAAAAAAGGAAGACATTGGGAGAAATCTGGTACTCTTTCCTCCAGCTCTCAGAGGGGAGAGGAAGCATGGTGACGAGTTTAGAAGTGATGAGCTTATGCTGGGAGGGGCATCTTGTTCCCTGGAGTTGAAACCAAGCAGGGCAACGTGACTCTAAGCAAGTCATTTAATCTTTGGTGCTTAGATTTCCACACCTGCAAAAGAGGGTATATGAGAGACTTTAAGGTCCCTTCTAACTTAAAATCTATGATTTCTAAGATTTTTCACATATTAAATTTTCAGCTAACAGTAGGAGTGACGGGTAAACCCTAAGAAAAGAGATTAAATGGGGAGCAGAGATAGAGGAGGTAGCTGAAAGGAGATGTAGGTGGGAAGGCTCCAGGACAAATTAAGACAGCTGATATTTATATAGTACTTTATAGTTTACAAACCGCCTTGCAATCTAATCCTCTTTGACCTCCACAATAGCCCAGTGAGGGTCCTTTTTACCTGTTGAGGAAATTAGAGCTTAGATATGGTAGTTAAATGGCTTCCTTAGGATCACACAGCAAGTAGGTGTCAGCCCCTGATTTTGTGCCTTCAAGCCCAGTGCTCTTTACATAAAATAATGCCGACTCCCAAAGACAAACTTCACTTGTTTCTCGATTTCACCTAGAACTAGCCTGGCTTATACGTGGTAGCAACATCACTAGGTAATAATGGAAGAAGGTAAGTATGAAGAACCGTGTATGTTATTGAAATTGAACTATTGTAGACTGAAGGAAGAAAAAGACAATAAATCATGTTTATGGAGGCTGGGTTGCTTTTATCTAGATGTCTAGTTTATCAAGACCGTTCTGTGAGGGCAAGCTGATAGAGCAATATTCTTCAGTCTCTCTCCCTCCAGGGTGTAAAGTATGCAAGCTATGCTTTATAGTGCCTTCGAGGTCTCTGTTAACTTTCTTTAATTATTATCCCTTATTTAATTAACATAAACAACTGGACACCCAAAGAGGCTCCTGTGACTTCTGGGTTGATTTCTTAGGACCACTTTAACCTCCCAAGGCTTGTAGTGATTGCTTTTTTTAAGTTTGGAAAGTAGATATTTTATGTCATTGGAACATATTATCTTTTTTAGCTTTTTGATAACTTTCAATATTTGTCCCTGGTTGAATTAACAGAAATAGAGGGGCTGTCTCTCAATGAGTACCTGTGACTTCCTGATCCAGTTTTTGGAAGGGCTGCCTTGCCTACCCCTGTCCTAGGTATAATCTCCTTGTAGGTTTTGAAAAAAGCAGATCTGTTTAAGTTTGGAGTCACAAGAGATATATCAGAAAAATCATGGTGGGATAGCCCTTGCACTCTTTTGGAATAGCTAAGGAATATGATTCTGTTAATTCAACAAACTCTAGGAAATTAGGAGACAAAAATATTTATTGTAGCTACATCCTCTAGCTAGAAAGGGTCAAGGAAGTGAGGGAGAGGAGGAGGCATGGGTGTAGAGAAACAAGGACTCAACTCAAAGACAAGAAATGTGGGGTTCAAATCCCAAATAAGAACTTCAACTCTTACTAAGTATGGGAGCTTGGGTAAGTCACTTAATTGCTTCAATCCCATTTAACCATCTGTAAAATAACAGCAATAATATTTGCACTACCTACCTGTAAATTGTTTTTTACAAACTGCTTTGTAAATCTGAAAGCACTATATAAATGAATGATCACTACTAGAGATACATCTATCATAATTATATAGATTTTCTGATAGATACAACATTAGGCAGAGAATGGAGCCTATAAACTATAGACCAATGAACTTCACTTTGATTCCTGGAAAAATTCTAGAATGTATTATTGAAGAAATTATTAGTAAACATCGAGAAAAGGAAGCAGTGATCTCCCAGAATCAAGAAGCTCCATCAAGAACAAGTGTAGGTACCATGTTTTAGTAAGGACATTGACAAGCTGGCAAGACAAGGAAGGCAGCCAGGGTGATGAAGGGCCTTGAAATCATGCCATAAGAGGCTCAGTTGCAGAAACTGGTAATAGTTTGCCTGGAAACTAAGGGAGTGCTCATCAGTTGGGAAATGGCTGACTAAATTATGTTATGGATGAATGTAATGGAGTACTGTTGTGCTGTAAGAAATGATGAAAGAAACAGTTTCAGAAAAACCTGTGAAGAATTATACGAAGTGATGCAGAATAAGCTGAGCCAGGAGAGCAATTTATGGCACAGTAACAGCATTGTAAAGATAAAACCACTTTGAAAGTCGTTAAGACCTCTCTCTGATCAATGCAATAACCAACCTTGATTCCAGAGGACCTATGATGAAACATGCTACCCACCTCCTGACAAGAAGGTGATGGACTCAGGGTTTAGAATGTGACATTTTTTGGACATGGGCGAAGTAGGAATTAATTTTACTTGACTATGCATATTTGTTAAAATGGTTCCTTCCTTTCTTCCTTCTTTTAGTGATTGGGGTGTGGGAGGAAAGACAAGTAGATTTTTTTCATTAAAATAATTTTAAAAGAAGAGATAATTCAAGGGATTACTTGCAAAGATGGCAATTTAGACTTGAGATAAGGAAAGACTTCCCAACATTCTCAAAGTGGAATGGGAGTTTATGGATTTTCCCTCACTGAGGGACTTAAAGCAAAGGCTAGATGACCTCATGTAGGGAATACTGTAGAGCTAATTCTTGGTCAGGTATACATTGGACTACATTGTCTTTGAGGCCTCTTCAATTTTGAGATTATGAGAAGCCATAACTTTTCTGAGTCTCCATTTTCTCATCTGTAAAATGATATGGTAATTCTTGCAGTACCTACTTCACAGTTATTGTGAGGAAAATTCTTTGTAAGGCCAAAAATATTATTTATATGTGATTTATCATTATTGTTTTGTATACAGAGTTAAGCTGCAATGATAGCAAATTATGCTGTGTAAAGGTGCTGTGTAAATTCTAAATCTTTCTTTAGTACTTTAGGAGATCTCAGAATCACAGAATTTCAGAGACTAAAGAGACCTGAGAGGACATAGAGTTAAACCCATACCTGAAAAACGATCCTCTCTACAATATATCTTACATCCAGGTATCATTCAGTCTTTGTTTAAAGAACTAAAGTAGGGGCAGCTAGGTGGCACAGTGGATAAAGTACTGGCCCTGAAATCAGGAGGACTTGAGTTCAAATGTGACCTCAGAGCAAGCACTTGACACTTACTAGCTGTGTGACTCTGGGGCAAGTCACTTAATCCCAATTGCCTTTAATTAAAAAAAAAAACAAAACAACAAACTAAAGTGAAGGAGAATCCCCTACCTCATGAAGTAATTGACTTCACTCTGGAATGGCTTTAATTGTTAGGAGGTATTTGCATAATTTAAGCTTTAATATCCTTTGCCTATTACTCCTGGTTCTGCCCCCTAGAAACAGGCAGAAATGCTTTCCATGTGGCAGCCTTTAATATTCTTGCAGTCAGTTATCATTCCCCACAATGTCTTCTGGAGGTGTTACGGGGATAGACCATTGGACCTGTAGTCAGAAAGATTTGAGTTCAAATCCAGTACCAGATGCTGACTAGTTGAATACTACTGGTCAAGTTACTCCATTTCTGCCTACCTCAGTATCCTCATTTTTAAAACAGTGATAATAACACCTACCTCCCACAGCCGTTGTGAGGATCCAATGAGATAATATTTGTAAAGCACTTAATCCGTGCCTGAAACATAGTAGATGCTTGATAAATGCTTATTTCCTTCTTTCCCTGGGCTTAGCATCCTACCTTCTTTCAACTAATCCTTTTATGGAATGAACTTGAGGCCTTTCACCAACTTGATTATCCTTCTCTGAACGTTCTCTAGGTCAGCCATGTCCTTCCCAAAATACGGCACTTATAATGGAACACAATACTCCAGTTATGGCCTAAAGTGGAGGGTGATGGAACTACCTCCTTTATTCATCTGCTATTTTCTTTCATTGGGGTGGGCTCTTCCTTCATCAATACAGATGATAACCCTTCTACCCTCAAACAGACCATCTTTATGAACTGCCCTGGCCAACAACATTCATCATCTGTTTTTCCAATATGGAGTGTTCTTCCAGGTCCATGTTAAAAGCTTTTGAGGTTTGGTAGAACCAAACTGGGATAGTCCTTGAGAATGTACAGTCATCTCCACTCTACAATGAAATGCCAGCGTAGGAGTTTAGTCAGCAGTGTTCTGGTACAAGTTTAACAACCAGCTTTCCAGAGGGGGAAAAACAACACACTTTTAAATTCAGTCTGCATTTTTAACATTTTCTCCATCATTTTCTTAAATCTCAACAACCAACAAAACAAAAAATCAAGCCCTGATTTGTAGTGCTTGCCAATTTCCAGGGTATAAGTGCTTATATTGAAATTTTAACAACTGGCTCAGATTGATATACGAGCTGGTTCCAGCATGCTCCGGAATCTAGAGTTTTAATAGTTTATTAGTTTTATTAATTTATTAGTAAAACCTAAAACTGAGTTGTTTCAAAACTGGAATGAGTATACTTATGTAAGTTCAATACCTTTGTTAGAAGATATTATCAGTGACTAATCCAGCTTTTTTTTTTTTAAGACAGTTGTCACATTTTTGCTGGTGACATAGGCTGTGTCATATTTGTTGTACAAACTTTGGAGCCTTTCAGCTTAAGAGAAGCCACTTTCAATTGGAAACCAACCTTAATTTAAAATCATAGGAAGAAGTAACGCTGCCTACATCCCCATTTCTTTACAGAGGTTGGATGTCCTCAGGTATAGTACATTACATGTGTTTTCAAACTTTTTTTGACATTGTTTGGTATTATTGTTTTTCCCCCCTTTAAAAATTTTATTTTTATTATTATAAATTATATAATACATAAATTATATATTATAATAAATTATAATATATTATATGTTATTATTACGGGATGACTTTCTTGGAGAGGAAAGTGAAGAGTACTCATAGACATTTTGGTGATATTAAAAAATAAGAGATATCAATAAAAATTCATTAAAAAAAACCACATGAAACCAGGTACAATCATGGATCCCTGAGACATTTTTCTAGAGTTAGGTAAGAAGAAGAAAACAACATTTAGTAAGTAACTACTATGTGCTAGGTATTGTACTAAATGCTTTATAAGTATAATCTCATTTGATCCTCACAACAATCCTGGAAGATAAGTGCTATTATTATTCTCATTTTACTGTTGAGGAAACTGAGGAAGACAGAATTTAAATAGCTTGCCCAGGGTCACATAGGTAGTAAGTATATGAGGCTAGATTTGGACTTGGGTCTTTCTGACTATAGGCCCAATCCTCTATCCAGAGCCATCTAGGAAGGTAGTTTAGATCTGCAGTTTTGGTGGCATAGACAACTTCTCCCCTATTGAAGAAACTCTATCAAGCAGTATGATTTGTTATTGTTTGTCCTTCATTCTCAAAGAGGACCAATAATATCAGGAGGGCAATGTCTTGACTTGAGAGTGAATTAGATTTAAGTGAGGTAGAGCTTTGCAAAGTCATCGGCCTTACTCTCTCCTCCAGACTCATCAGAGTAGTCCAGTGGCAAGACATAGGATGACTGGTGATGGCCCCAAGATGCAGTGGGAGACCTTAGCTTTTTAAAGCTAAGATCTTTCCTAGGTCTTAGTTTGTCTCACCAGTATGATTTACTTACTAGGGGAACTGAGAGGCTGACTGTCATGCCCAGGGATACTGATCAAGTAGATATCAGGAGAGACTTGAATCCACGTTTTCCTGACTCCACGCCAAGTCTCTTTTCACTATTCCTACCTATTGGACAAGTTATTAAAAGAAACTGGAAAGCTTAGGGGGAAATTCCTGAACTTTGAGGTTAACTTTATGTCTTCTACAACATTCCCATTTGTTATCCCCAACTGAAGCAACATACTAGGCTTGATAGACCGCCAGGGATGTCTCTGTGTGGCAATTCTTTTGTCTCTGTTTCCATAGGCATGGGAGCCAAATCCCACGAAAGAAGGCATCAGGGCTACTTTGGAGAAAGGTGTTTCTAAAAGGTGAACACTTTGCTTCTTGAACCTCTTAGTCCACACTGTCAGGCCTAGCAGCTGAAAAAGGTAGTTTGACAAGCATAGCAGGATAGTGGAAAATGCATAGGTCTGGACTTTATAGACTTCAATTATTTGGGATGTCATGGGGCAAAGATTGATTCTCTGCAACTTCAGAGGGAGTCTCAAAGGCAGCAGATTTTACCTCAATATTAAGGACCATCAGCCCTGTCTCCAAATGGAACAGGCTGCCTGATGTGGTAGTGAGCTTTCATTCCAGAGAATGTTCAAGCAGAAGAAAGGACCACTTGTCATAATAATGCTGTTATTGTTTAGTTTTTTTAGTCACATCCAACTCTTCATGGCCCCATTTAGAGTTTTCTTGGCAAAGATACTAGTTTGCCATTTCCTTCTCTAGCTCATCTTACAGATGAGGAAACTGAGGCAAATAGGGTTAAGTGACTTGCCCAGGGTCACATAACTAGTGAGCATTTGAAGCCAGATTTGAACTTGGGAAGATGAGTCTTCCTGATTCCAGGCCTGTGCTCTATCCACTACACCACCTTTAGCTGCCCCTTCATAACAATAGCTAACAATGATAGCTAGCATTTATACAGTGCTTTAACATTTGCAAAGCTCTCCGTAAATATTATCTCATCATATTATTGACCCCCACCTCCACATTTTACAGAGGGAGGAAATGGGTTAAGTGACTTGCCTAGGACCACATACCTCTTTACTGTCTGAGGTAGCATTTGAACTCAGATCTTCTTGACTCGAGGTCTAGCACTTTATTCACTGTACCACCTAGGTACAGGGAGCTTGTAAGGAGAATTTCCATGTTAAGGAGGGATTTGAACTATATCACCTCAAATGTTTCTTGTAATGTAGAATCAATGATTTTATATTTTCCAAGAGCATGTGGTATTATAGATTGCCTAGTAGACAGAGTTAGGGAACACCAGGGTTCAAATCTCACTTCAGAAATTAATTTACTGTGGGTCTTTGGGCAAGACATTTAACTTTCTTTTGTTTCACCTATAAAATGAGAGGATTGGTTGGACTCAATGACACCAAAAGTCCCTTTCAGGTATGAATTGATGATTCTCTGATCCTCTAATCCCTCTGTACACAATGTGGGATATTAAAGTTGTTGACTGATTTTGACCAAGGGAAAGACCTATTAAAAGAAATTGTGATCACTGCTAATAAAAACTCAATTCAATTTTCATAATTGTAGATTTGTGGAAAAAGCCCCAGTCTAGGAGTCAGGAAACCCAAATTGTAGACTTCAATTATATGTACTTGTTTGTAGCTAGAGGTAGAAGGGACCATAGACAATTCTAACCTCCTCATTTCAAAGATGTGAAAATTGAGGCTCAGAGAAGTTAAGTAACTTGCCCAAGGTCACATAAGTAATATGTAGCAGAGCCAGGATTTCAACCCAGGTTTTCCAACTCCAAATTCAATGATATTTGTAACAACAACATTTAAATAGTGCCAGGCATTGTCTTAAATGCTTTATAACTATTATCTGATTTGATCCTCACAACAACCCTAGGAAGTGGGTGCTATTATTATCCACATTTTATAGATGAGAAAACTGAGGCAAATAGAGGGTAAGTGATTTGTTGAGGTCACATGAGTAATATGTAGCAAAGTCAGGATTTTAACCCACTTCTTCCAATTTCAAATCCAGTGATATTTCCACTACTTGGAGACTTCTGACCAGGGATTTGCGAACTTATTTTGAAAATATTTTTATAACTGTATTTCAATATGATTAGTTTCCTTTGAAATCCTGTGTCTTTTATTTATACGTTTAAAAACATTCTCAGAAGGAGCTCATCAGCCTCACCAGACTTTTAAAGATTCCATGTCACAAAAAGGTTTAAGAACCCTTGTCTTAGGTAGAGAGTTTTACCTTCATTTAGATTGCCTCTATGATTTGTGTAGGTGCCAGTGATGAAGCCAATAAAACCAACATCATTTGATGTTGGTTTTGTTCTCTTTCTTTCCTTTGCATCTCCCCTTTCTTTTCTCCCCCCCTCCCAACATGGAGGATCACAAGATGATAGAATTCAGGGCCAAAAGAGAGCTTAGAGATCACCTGGTCCAAATCCCTGATTTCATAGCTATACCAACTGAGACTCAATGATGTGGTTTGACCTGCCCAAGATCACACAAAGGTAGTAGGAGCCTGGATAGGAGCCCAGGGCTTCTTTTTCCAAATCCAATTTTCTTTACACAGAATCAAAAATGAGGTGATATTGCGACTGATAGACCCTGATGTTGGTTAGAATATTAACGGGACATGGCAAGCCACATGTGGCTGAACTTGATTATCGTTCTCTGTATTTTCAATGCCAAGTTGGTGAGTTTGCTTTGTTTCAACTCTATTATTTGGCAGCATGATTATGAGGCCCTAAAGAAGCCTCATCTGTGTGCCAGTTATTTGCAAGAAAATGTACACACACAAAAGTGTTCAGGGGCTAGACCAACTTTGGCTGGAAAAGTAGAACTAGTTGAATAAATTATTAATTTTAATCTTGTTCTAAAGGTCCTTTAGTTATCCTTCTATTCATACTAAACTTAAAAAGCTCAATGCTTCCTTTGAGTGAATGTATAGGTCTCATTGATTTCAGTAGGAGTCATGATTCTAGGGGCAATATCTAGCCTGAAGAGCTTTAATTTTCTGTTTGTTTATAGTGGAAGACAATAAAAATGGTGTGTTTGCTTAGACTGTATCGACACTAAGTGTTCTTGCTAGCTGGGTCAAGTGCAGCATTATGACTGAAGTTCAGAGCAAAGACTTTCCATATCTCACTAGTGGAGCCAAGGAAGTCTTCATATAAATTGAGTGAGTATAGCTTCCGGTGTTAATGATAACAAGCAAAATAGAGCAGGGAGGAAGGATTTCACTGAGGTGAAAAGGGTAGCCAAATAGCACACAAGATAAAAGTCCTTGTTTGTATCTTTATGTTTTGTATCTCTTCCATTGAAATAATTGTTAATTCAGGAAAATGGTATGTCTAATAGTTCAAATTTTTTTTATAATATATTTAGGAATGATAATTATATGTACTGAACCTGCTTAGGTACTGTATGACACATATCTGTAAATTATCTAGTACAGTGGAAAAAGACATTGGATTGGAGTAAGAGGAGTTGAGTTCCAAACTTGGTGCAGCCACTTACCTGTATGACATTAGCAATGTTCCCTAAAGTCTCTTGGCTTCAGTTTCAACCAATCAACAAGTGTTTATTAAACATTTAATGTGATGGTCACTGTTGCTAGGTGTTGGGGACAAAAAGACAAAAATGAAACAGTCTCTGCCCTCAAGAAACTTACATTCTGTCAGGGCAGACAATGTGTACATTTACAAGTATAAACAAAATGGATTTAAGGTAATTTAGAGGAGAAAGGCAAAAAAACTAGGTGAATAAGGGAAGGTTAGTTCCCCTTTTCTCCCTTCTTGATATCACCTCCCTACTATTTCTTCCTTTACTCCAGTCCCTGGTGAAGAGCTGACACTTCTCTATGTGTCCAACCTTTTTGCAAATACCCTTAATTTCACTCCCTCCTCTCTTCTCTAGTAGATTGCCCGTGCTCTCATTCCCCATCTTTCTTATCTTCAACCTTGCCCTAAATATTGGATTTGAAAACATTGCTGCTTAAAAAAAATCACCAAATCTCCCTATCCTTAACCTTTGCTACTTCATATCATCATATTACTAGCTATCACCCTATATCTCTCTTTTCTCAGCCAAACTTCTTGACAAAACCATCCATGCTTGATGACTCTACCACCTCTATTCTAAACACTCAGCAAGCTGGCTTTCAAACTCATTACTCAAAGCTGCTCTGTGTGTTCTTACTGAACTCCTAAGTGGCAGACCTAATGGTCTTCTCAATTTTCATTCTTCTTGACCTTTCTGTTGCATCTGACACTGTTGATTATCTTCTCCTCTGGATACTGTGTTCTCTCTGGGTTTTCAAGACAGGGTTCTCCCTTGTTTCACTTCAGCATGACACAGTGGATAGAGGGCTATCCTCTAAGCCAAGAAGAGTTGGATTCAAGTCCCTTCCACTCCAACACAGACAGGCTATGTTAGTTTGTTCTTTTTTTTTTTTCCTGAGGCAAATAAGGTTAGACGATTTGCCCAGGGTCACATGGCTAGTAAGTGTTTGAGGTCAAATTTGAACTCAGATCTTCCTGACACCAGGGCCATTGCACCACCTAGCTACCCTATCATTCTGGGAAAATCACTTAAACTCTCAGGATTCTTGGGCAATTTTCTGTAGACCATAAGTTGCAGAGAAGGTACTGATTTACATTTGTTGAAGGAATTTATTCTTCCAGGGAATTCTCTATACCAATAAAATCATATGTTCAATCCCTATTATCTCCTTGACTTCAAGCTCTTTGAGGGAAGGGATTATGTTTTACAATCTTTCTTTCTTTCATTCTTTCTTTCTTTCTTTCTTTCTCTCTCTCTCTCTCTCTCTCTCTCTCTCTCCCCCCCCCTCCCTTCCTTTCCTTCCTTCCTTCCTTCCTTCCTTTTTTTCTTTTTTCCTTCTTTCTTTCTTTCCTGCGCTTTTGTTTTATATGGTGCTCTAAATACAATGAGAGCTCATTAAAAATTGTTGAAAGATGACTGGAAGGAGTTATGGAGGAGCCTTGAAAATGGGTCTTCTCATTTTGATTCAGCAAATACAGCAAAGGACTAAAAAAAGGAGCTGGAGGATGGTCCCAAATAGTACCTTCAAGGGATCTCACTTCTTCCCTACCCCCTCAAACAGATTAAGAGAGGAAAGGGTATAAAAAACCCTCAAGGTTGAGTGAGGGATAAAACATCCACAGAACAAATTTGACTTATTCAAGTTTTATGAATCACCAAACAGCAGGTTTAAGTAGATTTGCCAGAGCTTAGAGAAACGCGTCTGCCAAGCAAGATAACTTTCAAAGAAAATAGTTCTTTACATTTTTTCAGGTCAAGAATCTAGTTTTTAGCCTGAGCTAGAACTGTCTTAGAAAATATCAGGCAGTAAGGAAAAAGTCACATGTCATTTATGAGGAAATGTTGGAATGGACTGCATCAGTGAGAGATCTAATCTCAGGGATAGCAACTCACATTTGATGAGTTCAGCAAAAGTATCAGCAAGGAAATGCATTGACACCCAAGTTTTTCACCTTTTTATATGGCTCAGTACTGACCCTGATGTCCAGGGCTAGCCTTAGGCGATATTGTAAAGTAGATGAAGCTTGTTTCATCCCTTCAGTGTCCTACTGAGATTGGCAGATGAGGCACACAGTGCCTTCTTGCTGTTCTCTGACTCACAGCAGCCCACCTAAACCTGCTCTGTCTAAATAGTTTCCCTTTCTCCATATCATTCCCCCTAGACTAAAGCATCCTGTCCTATGCCTCATTCTCTCCCTAGGAAAACAATGTGGGAAAAAAAATGACAGGCTTAGGGTGAGAGGAGCTTGGCCATTCACTCAGCCTCTCTGCACCTCATTTTCCTCACTGTGAATGGATATTGTTAAACTAGATGACCTCGAAGGTTCCTTCTAGCTCTGTATCTGTGATTTTATGACTTATTCCCTCTGTCGAAGGATAACCTGCTAACTTGATACACTAATCTGTCTTCCAATGTGAGATGTTGGCTCAGTAGAATATAAGCTCCCTGAAGGTAAGGAATGCTTCCTTTTGGTTTTTGTATCCCTAGCAGCTAGCATAGTGCTGGGCACTTAGTAGATGCTTAATAAGTTTGTGTTGAATCAAATTGAATGCGTTAATTTCTTACTGAGGCCATCTAAAAACAGTGATTGGTCCCTAATCAGCTTTAACTTTTTACAATTCTATGACTGACTATGGAGAAGGTTACAAGCTCTGGGATTTCATTGGTTTAGGGAAATGCTGCATGAGAAAAATCCCCTCCCACAGTAGGTTACGCCTTCTCTATAATTTAGAATCTTAGAGGTGCCTAGTCTTAGAGCACTGATTAGTAAAGTGACTTGCTTGGGGTCACACAAACAAGCTGTGTCAGAGGTTAGACTTGAACACAAGTCATTTTGCCTTTGAATACAGTTCTTTATTCATTATGACATCTAGCCTGGCTGATTCATAATGTGGGAATTTCCAGCTCTGGAGCAGATAGGTAATATCCCTCTGATCACATCAGAATGATGGTCACTTATGCAATCCTCTGCTTTTCACAGATTATTCAAATGAGGGTCTTGTACTATTGAAGTGCACCATGACTTTATTCCTGCCATATACATTGGCTTCATCTCCCCGGCTTTTCTCCTTATCACTGAATATGTACCTCTTTTTATATTTTTCCCCCTTAAAGCATGATTTTTCTTTCAGGATAGATCAGACTGCATTCCTTTCATCTAACAAAAAAGTTTCTAGAAAAACACATTCGGCAATTTATTTTGCCTATCACAGCATTCCCTACCATGGTCTTGTGTCATACAACCTTCAGTATTCAGTTGAAAATCCCCCAAAGGAAGGAATTTAGGGCACTCTTCCACATCCTTTTCTAGGCTTTCCCTTGCTTCCTGCCCCCTCACCCATTCTTGAAAATAGACCCACACACAAAAACTATCAGTTTTGTACAGAACAGATATATTAAGAATTATTCCTAATTGCGTGCTCATAAAGTCAAAGGAAAATACTTTTAAGGGAGAAAGTATTTGATGAATATGAGTTAAGCAATATGTATGGGGAAAAGATAAAAAGAAAACCTTCTAGGATTCTATGAGACTTAGAACCAGAACTTGGTCTTTCTTCCTTTCTGTTCTAGGAAGTCCATCCATCCATCCATCCATCCATCCATCCATCCATCCATCCATCCAGTCATCTGTCTATCTGTCTGTCTATTTATCCATCCATACATCTATCTTGTTTGTCCTTCATTTCAAAAAAAACCAATCATATCAGCAGAGAAACAGAGTTGTACAAAGTTGTTAGCCTCATTCTTTCTTCCAGAGTCATTGAAGACTAGTGGCAAGTCAGAAGTCAGGATGACTGGTAATGGCCCAGCATACAATAGATGACCTTGGTGCCTTCAATGTCTAATCAAGCTCTAAGCATCCCACAGTACCTGTTTCAACAGCTTTCATGGTCATTGGAACAAATTGTTCTCATCCTTTCATTCTGCCCAGGAGAAGGGAGGATATTTTCACATGCTTGAGGTAGACATCCCCCTAACTCATCAATGGGTTTGAAGCCTGTCAGTTATCTTCAACGTAGTTTAGTCTTTCTGCCTAGACAGTTTTATCTGGGTGTGGTTATTGGGTATGCTACAGCTTCTTGGAGCCACAAGTGAGAGTTGAGTGAAGGTGAACACCAAAAGTGGTTGACCAGCCCTGAAAAGGGCTTAATAAGCCCTCACACCAAAGGTGCTAGTCCTACCTTAACACCTCATATACATTCTATCTATCTATCTATCTATCTATCTATCTATCTATCTATCTATCATCTATTATCACAGAAAATACATATCCATTTTGATATATACTTGGTGTGGAATCATAGGGTTATAGGATTATAGACCTAAAACTATAAGGTATCTTAAAAGGCCCTCTAATCTAATGCCCTAATTTTACAGAGGAACTAAATGAGGCTCAGAGACAAAGTGATTTGTCCACAGTCACTGGAAATAAGAATCAAAGGTGGTATTTAAATACCCTCTTACTCCAGAGTCAGAGTTCTTTCTATTGTTAGAGATAAGTAAAGGACTGAAAAATAAATTCCATAATCCAACCGTTGTCAATGGTTTTCAAGATTTTTAGTCCATATTATACAGATTTTATCTGATGATAAAATCACTCAATGTACTTAGGTGTACAGGAAATTGAGACTTATATAAAAGAGAAGTAGATGAAGGGACATAGGTTTAATTGAAGATTCTCTTTTTAGTCACATGGATTCCCTCATTTTTAAGAGGAGGGTGAAAAGTGCTAACCATATTATTGAGCCTATTTAAATTTCTTCATCTAGCATTCCCCGGTAAATCCATAAATACACATTTCCAAAGATTGCAAACATGAAGTTGCTGAAATAAATGAAAGTAAGGGGGAGATAAAAATATAGGTACATTACTACAGAGATTTGGCTATGTTCTCTTTGAACTGTTATATCATCAGTGTGGATGGAATTAACAAGACAGTGATTTGTTTTCTGGACCAAAGATTAAGAATGATATCTACAGGACTGACAAGTCAATCAAGAAAACTGGTGATGAGTTGATTGTGAATGTGTATGTTGGAAAAATTACATAAGGAAAAAAGTAGATTTTTGAAAGGGTGATTCAGGTAGCTGGAAAATAACACTAAGGAAAATACTATTTTATTATATAGTGCTCTCACATTGTACGTATATTTTTGTATGATTGTACATGTTGCAGAAGGATACTATCAAAAGCATTTAAGATGGTGAAAGTAAAAGAAAAAACAGGACTTTAAATTAAGGTCTTGATGGGCTGAATATTGGGCAAACCTAACACAATGGAATGTAATGGGGATAAATGCATTGTCACACTTAGGTTAAACACACACACACAAACATTACAAGCACAACATGGAATAGTTATGACCATATATGTATATAAATAGTATACATACACATATATACATATATATGTATATATATGTATATAAATAGTATACATACACATATATACATATATATATGTATACACACACACACATATACTGTGTGGCTCTGGGCAAGTCACTTAACCCCAATTACCTCAGCAAAAAACCAAAACAAAACAAAAAAACCCCATATATATACATTTATTTATATATAAACAGTACACACACACACACACAGACACACACACACACACACACACACACATATTTATATTCATAAACAGCCCTGGAGATTTTAGTGGACTCCAAGATCGATACGAATCTGTTGTCTAGGACTGGAGAGGGGATAGATATGGTCAGATCACATCTACGGTATTGCATTCAGTGTCACATTTTGAGAAGGGCATTGATAAACTGGAGACCATCCTGAGGAGGGCAACCAGATGGTGAAGAGTATCAAAGTCATGTTGTTTGAAGATTTGTTGAAGGAATTGGAGATATTTAGCCTAAAGAAGAGAAGGTTTAGGGGGAGGCTCATAAAAGCTGTTAAATAATAGGTAGCTAGGTGGCATGGATAGTGTTAGACTGGAGTCAGGAAGACGTGAATTCAAATCATGCTTCAGACACTTCCTTCCTATGTGATCCTGGGCAAGTCACTTAATTTTCTTATTTTCAGTTTTGCAGCGTTATTGTGAGGATCAAATGAAATAATACGTGCAAAACATTTTTCAGATTTGGAACTCTATGTAAACATTAGCTATTATAATTATAATTATTATTACTATTATTGTTAATGTAAAGACTATAAAGATTATTGCCTGGAAGAAGGATTGGATTTAGTTCTAGCTAAATTAGCTTTCTAGACATTCCTCAGAGGCGATACTCCATCCCCATTCCTCTTGCCTTGTTAAAAGCTGCTCCTCCCTCTCTCCCCATTACCTCTCTTCCCCCTACACCCCATTCTGGGAATGTACTGCCTCCTTGAAATTCCTTGTTTCCTTCCAAGCTGAGAGCTCAAGTGCCAGCTTTTATATGAAACCTTTTCTGTTTCCCTTTCCCCCACGAGCTGCCTGTGCTTCTTCCAATCCCACCCTTGTATTTATTTTGTGTATCCTTATGTATCTACATGTTGTCTCCCCTACTAGAATGCGAACCTCACTGAATTGGAGCTTTAATGTCTGCTGTCTCCCTTTGGCACTGAATAGAGTGTAAGAGAGGTCAAGTCTTTCAGCTACCTGTTGCTCTGTGTTTTCAACTCTGGTTTGAGAGGGAAGACCAGAGTAAGGTAGATTTGGGGGCTTTTTTGGGGGCCAACATGGTCCTGGTAAGTGAATAGCTAGCTGGACTTGTCTATACTTCCCAGAGAAGGTCAGCCTGATGAATTTTATAGTTTTCTTGGTTAAAGGAAACTTCTAGCTAAATTACAGTGTAATGCTTCTCAGCATACTTTTAAGAGTTAATTGTGAGTTGAAAGAATTTTTAAATGCTTCGTTGGTTCAAGAGTAGAAGAGGAGTTTTTTGTTTTTGTTTTTTTAGCTGGAGGGCAGTGAGGAACACAAGGGGAGCAACTGGCAGAAAAATGGTTTCATGTGGTGTAGCTGTTTCTAAATGGACCAATGGCACCAAGGCCTGAAGTTTTAAGTTATGAGTTACTCTGAGCACGTGGGCTTTTCTCATTTGTTTCCCCACCATATTTCTATAAAGGTATACCCATTTTCTCTCATAAATACCAAGTAAATTAATAGGACACTGTAACTCAGGTTATGTGTGCATGTATTTATTATTATTGAATTTAATTTTAATACATGAGTAGCTATGTTATTATTTCTTTTGCCTTATTGCTAAGTAAATTATTGTGTTTAAATTCTAATGATTTTAGCATCGCAAATGGTTGTTTTGTGTAAATAGAAGTATGCTAGCGGGGACTTAAAGGCTAAAATGATGAGCAGGGACAGTGTTTTTCCCAACAACAGTGTTACCTCTATGATACTATGAGTATAGAGACATGATGGTGGTTCTTCTCTGGGAACCCAAACATAGCAGTGTGAGGGCAGATTGGGATGAGTGAGTCAGCCCAGAGAATGAGTCCAGATGCTCTGTTTGAGAAGTGTGAAGAGATACAGTATGGATAGCCACCCCATACTAGCATTACACATATCCACTCTATCCAGACTTTATTAGGTACCCAAATATCAACAGGGGTCCATTAGTGTAGGGATCCTGTACTATGTCTGCTCTAAAGCTTTCCTCAGTGGTTAACCCTAGACCATTAACACCTATTCTGACTTAACTTTTTTAACTTTCTCATCTTAAACTTCTAGTTAAACAGTTCAACTATGCATTATTCTCACCTCTGAAATCCCTTGCCCTTTCTTCACATGGCTGTTCATTACCCTCCACCCCCACACTCATACACTTTTAGTTTTCTTTTTTTTTTCTGCCTGTATTTTATTCAAAGACTCTGGAGGAAGTCAAATCACCATGTTGACTAGAACTTCTGCATATTTAACTTCATTTCATCTTTTACTAGGGAAATAGAGATCATTTATCACGAACTCCTGCTTTTCTTTTTTCTTTATCTCAAAACCCCTTGAGAACATCCTTTATTCTCTCCTTTGCTCTAGTTGCTGAGGGAAGGTCCCTTACCAATGAGGCTTACCCTATTTTTGTGACTTTGATCCCTTACCCTCTCATCTTCCATATAGCAGCTTGCTCCCTTAAAAATCCTCTCCCCTCTAACCTCCAAATTTTCCCAATTTTTAGCTCTTTTCCTTCTCCTTGCATGTATGCTCATTTCTCTTCTACCCAAAATAAAAAAAAATAGATCTCTTTATATTTTATCCAAAACCCCTCTTACTAACTTCCCTAATTCTGCTAATCACACCATTCATCTTTCTAGTCACTCAGATTCACAACCTCAGAATCAACCTTCACTCTTCACTCTCCCTGACCATCTATAGACAATAAGTTACAAATTTTTACCAAGTCTATCTCTACAACATCTCTTACCATCGTATCTTGTCACCTTTTGCTGGACTATTGAAAAAACATCACCAACTTCCTTTTGGACATTTTAAGCTGGATGTTCCATAAACATCTCAAACTCAACATGTAATACAACTCATTATTCCCTCTCCTGCTAAATCCTGCCTTCTTGCTAACTTTCCTGTTTCTTTTGAAGGTACCAGCAACCTTCTAGACACCCAAGTTTGTAGTCTCGTTGTCATCTATACCTCATTCTCACTCAGCCCATATATCCAATCAATTATCAAATCTTCTCATTTCCATCCACATAGCATCTTTTGTATATATATTCTTCTCTCCAATCATGCAGTCGCCACTCTTGTTCAAGCCTTTATGACTTCTTGTCTTGACTATTACAATAGCCTTCTAATTAGTTTTCCTGTCTCAAGTCTCCTACCCATCCTCCCCTTAGCTGCCAACATGATTTTTCTAATGCACATATCTGACTATGTCATTTTAAACTCCTCAACAAACTCTAGTGGCTCCTTATTACCTTTAGGATCAAATGAAAATTCCTTTGTTTGGCATTTAAAGCTCCTTACTAACTGAACCTTTTCTATCTTTCCATTCCTCTTATACTTTACTCTCCTTGACACATTCCACAATCCAGCCATGATGAACTATTTGCTATTTCTTACACATGGCACTTCATTTTCTGTTTCCATGCTGGTTGTCCCTCATGACTAGCATGTCCTGACTCCTCACATTTTCTTCTTAAAATCCATGTCTTTTTAAGACTTAGCTCAAAAGTGATCTCCTATGGGAGGCTTTTTACAGTCCTCCCAGCTGCTGGAGTCTCCCTTTATAGGACTGATTACCTTGCATCTGCTCTGCATCTGTATGTACCGAATTATTTACATATTCTCCCCCCACTGGAATGTAAGCTCCTTGAGGGCAAGGACTAGTTTTGACTTTCTTTGGAACCCTAGCATTTAGCATCATGCCCAGCACATAAAAAATACTCATCAAATGTTTTTTGCTTATTGACTGTATAGCTTCCTAACTGCCTTCAATCTCATCCCTCTCTAATCTATCCTATATGTGGCTGCCAAATTGATATGCCAGTAGTTCACACTTGACTGTATCATTGTCTTGATCAAGAAGCTTCTTCAATGGCTTCCTGTTGATTCTAAGCAATAGGCAAACTCCTTTGTATCAAATCTAATAAAGTTGTCAATAAATTCTAATTCCAAGATTCCTGATTTTCCAAATTGATATCACATTACTCCTTTTTACACACTCTATGTTCCAGTCAAATTGGCCCACTTGCTCTTCAGACTACATCGCTATGCTTTTATATAGTTTCTAGTAAGACTCTAATCTACTGCCACATTTTACAGGTCTTTCCTCTTCACTCTCTAGGCTCAGAAATAAGTTATTTACCTTTGCTGAAGGTCCTACCTGGGGTAACGATAAATATAAGAACTACATAGTTCCTTGATGGAAGTGATAGCCTACAGGAAGAGACTCTTGACCCTTTATGAACTTGGCCTTGATTTCTTTTATTATTGTGAAAATAACAGGTTTTTGATAACAGCCTATCAAGAACATTAAATGAAAATCACTTGGGATTCTATGATATCACAGGAGGCATATTATATACCATAACAATTATCTAATCCAATAAAATCTCAGAAGGGAAAATAATGACCAAAACAATATAATGAAACAGAGATACCAGAAATAATAGGACTAAATGATTAAAAGGAAGCTTCTATTTTGAAAAGGAAGATGGTTAACTAGGTGGTAAAAAAAAAAGGAAAGAAATTAAGGGAAAAGAAAGAAATGCTGCCTGTTAAATTACCAAAAGTGTTTCAACTGAGGAGAAAAGAATTCATTCCCAGAAGACAAAAATTGAAGAGGAGAAGGGAGAGGGAAAATGGTTCATCAAGGACATTTAGAGTTAGGAAAAATATTAAGAAAACATTATATTCTATTTCTTTCACTTGACCCCTAAGTTTTACAAAGCCGAAAGATGATAGCAAACAATATACGAAAATTATATCCTCATTATTTGTCAATGCACTGGTATGCATAAATGAAACCTATTTTTGTTCCCTCAACTACACCCAGATTGGGTAATCTTTATGCACTGAAAGCACATGCTTCTTCATGCATTGGTGCATGCTGATAGGGTTGTCTTCTTTCTAAATTATCATCTGTTTGCCTGTGCAATTTCCATGAGCAAATATGGGTATTTGCACACGCAAATGGATGTTCCTGCAAATAATATAGGCTCTGTGTAAAAGAATATAACAAAGATTTGGCTATGTATAGTTAAATAGCAATAGCAGGACAGATTTTTGGAGAAATCCTCACTTAGGAAGCAAAGTTAATGAAATCCTATAAAGACTTATAGTTCAATTAGCAAAATAGCCATTTAAAAAGGAAATATTAGCTGTCATTTTTAGGATTTGGAGTAGTTAGAGAATGCTTCAAATAGCATGATTACACCAGAGAATTGGAGAAGCTAACGGATAGCTCTAAAGTATTTGCTAATATGTTTTGGATTTGAAGTTCCTACTATGTCTTGCGATTTCCTTTTTAAATCATCTTTTTATTGGCATATAATTACAAAATGTGGGAGTAGGAGCCTAATCATCCAGGAGTCACATTGTCAAACAATAGCCAAAAAAAAGCAAAAGATTATGAAAATTAGCAAAGACTAGTAATTACACAAAGCTAGGCTTCCTCTCAGAGGATATGTATTATTTAAATACTTCAAAGGATCTATCTACTGTTTTGCTAGCATGGTATTCAAAGCCAAATGTCTTACAGCTACTTTTCCTCTCTCACATATATACATGTACCTGAAAATCCACTAACTATGGGCCATGGATGCTCAGAAACCCTTAGTGGAGATTCTGTGTTAGGCTTCTCTGAATGTTCATTACTTGTCTTTGAGTATTTATTTTAAAATATCTCTTATCATCGATTCTTTGTACCTCATCTTATTATAGATTTTGCCTTTATTACAGAGTTAAACTTTTTTTAGTTTTTCGTTTGCGCTCCTACAATGCAATCCTCACTCAATTTCTTTTGAAATGTAAATTAGAAAATAAACTGACTTAGGATCATAAATGCAGAGTTGGAAGGTGTCTCAGAGATCCTAGAGTCCAACTCTCACATTTTATAGATGAGAAAACTGAGGCCTGCTGAGGTGATTGTCTGGCCCAAGGTCACATAGCTGGTAAGCAGAAGAAATGGGAGTTGAACCCAGATATGCTGATGCCAAATCCATCCCTCTTTCCATCATTATCACATTGCCTCTTCTATATTCATGCAACAGATAGACCAGTTACATAGCTGAAAAATGTGTAAAAGGCAGATTGAACCTACATGATAACATACAGCCAGTTAAAATAATGAAGAATTAAATCAGTAAGCTGGTTGCTCAGTGTATACCAATGTTTCCCCAAATTTTCCAGTGTGAGAACCTCTCAAAAATTTCATAGACTCCCATATTAATATTATTTGTACTATTGAGAAAATACATAATGACAAAAAGTTAATATGAAGTCTATAATGCTTTGGAAGAATTTAATTTTTTAATCATGACAACATTTGCATTTACTAGAAAAACAATAATATATACATATATATTTGAAATATATATAATTAAGTTCAGGAAAGGCTTGCTTATTTATAGATTCCAGGGCCCTTGCAATAAATCCATTGGCCCCTGAGACCTGTAGACCCTTAACTTTGAAATCACTGATTAACAATATATTAAATACCTAGTCTAACTTTTCCCCCATGTGTTGACTGGTCAACTCAGGCAAATGGTACAAATCAGAGTGATAAATATAGACACAGGGTAATTTGAAAAAATAATTTCAGCAGAAGCAGCATTAACATATCAGGGGATGGGATGCTAAAACTCTTTCCATACAGTTATATGCATTCCATCAATGCTGTTTTCATGAATTTCCATTAGAATAGAATTTCATAATTAGCTGGCTGATAAGAAAAACTATGCAAAGTTTCCATTACTTCTGAAACAGTTGATCTCTAGTGATAGTGAATTTAAAATCTCTTTCTGGAAATAAAATATTAGTAAAAGGGATTGATTGTGGTACATGTTATAGAAAAATGTCAGGAAAGATAAGTTGAATAGATAAATAAAGCAGACGTTTGGTTACTCTACATAGTTCTTTTCCTCTCCTTCCTTTCCTCTTCCCTCTTTTATTTCTTTCTCTTTCCCTCTTTTTCTCCTTTCTCTTCCTTGCTTTTTCTTCCTTTCTGCCTCTCGTTTAATTGACTCTTCTTCAGGGTTGTGCTAGTTCCAACACAAACCAGCTCGAGAGAGCCAATTGCTAAATTTTCCCTTTGAGCATGTATAACTTGAAAATAGGCAATCACTACAAATCAGGACTTGATTGATATTTTTATTGATTTCCAATACTTAAAAGAGTGTTAATAATGCAGATTAAAATTTAAAAGTATATCATGCATACATATTTTTTTTGAGGGGGAGGGAGAGTCATTTGTTAAATATTTATCAGCACCTCCTTTCTCTTTTTCATTCCATCCTTCCTCTTCTAGTCAGCATCAGGTTAAAGCATAATCAAAATTTGGTGTAGTCAGGGCACTGTGGTGGCTGAAATAGTGTAGAGAGAACAGATGCATCTTACACCCAACTCCTCCCTTCCTCTAGTTCAAGTGATTTTTCTATCCGGAAAATGAAGGTAAACTTTCCATGTGACCTCAGAGGCCAGAGGACCAGTTAATAATCACTGATTCGTAGATCATTTTAAAACAATTTTGTTGCATTTTACAATCATTATTGTTGCAATCATATTGATTGTCAGTTATGTTGATGGAATTAGCCAGAGAAGTAATACAATACATTGAATAAAAGCAGCTAGATGGCACAGTGGATACAGTGCCAGACCAGGAGTCAGGAAGACTCACCTTCCTGAGTTCCAATCCAGCCTCAGTCACTTACTAGCTGTGTGACCCTGGGCAAGTCACTTAATACTGTTTGCCTCAGTTTCCTTATCTGTAAAATGAACTGGAGTTGGAAATGACAAACCACTCCAGTAACTTTGCCAAGAAAAACCCTAATGGGGTCATGAAGAGTGAGGCACAATTGAAATGACTGAACAACAATGAAGTATTATTGATACTCTGAGGCTGATTGAAGTGTTGTTTCAAAACTATCTGTGTGTATATGTACGTACACTTTGGAATGAGGAGAGGATTAGCTGATCGCACTTACTTCTCAAGGAAGGGTTATGGAAGACAATGAATGTAGGGTAAATGGGGTGTTTACATCCACTGTCTATATGATTCTCAAAAATATATTCCTCATCTGGAAAATATATAGTATAACACCTAAATAAGTACTAATTAGTTCTTTATTTCTGTATGTGTTCAAAGGTTTTCTTATAAATGAAAACCCTGTTAAAACCCAAGATTTCTTAGTTCTGTGCTACCAAATATTCCTAGATGTCTGCCCTGATTTCAAAACCTGTCCTTTGGACACTCCTATTTTTAGTCAATCTAGCACACTTGTGAGTTGGAAGGGGCCTTGACAACTGTCTAGTCCAGATCCCTCATTTTGTAGCTGAGGAAACTAAGGCTTAGAGATAAGCATCTTCAGAAATAACTATCTTGCTGTGGTCACACAAGTCTAGTAAGTATAGTGTCAGATTTAAACCCAAGTTTTTTTCTGACTCTGAGTCCTAGCACTTTGTCCACTATGTCCTTCTGCCTCACAATAAATGTCTCACTGTTGATATTTTCCCTTTTTCAAGATCAACTTTCTCCAGGAAGTTTGTTCTGATCCCACTGGCTACAAGTGACATCCCTCTTTAAACCTATCATTTCATTCTCCTTGACTTCTTTTATGGACTCACAATTTTCCATTTTGTATTTCAGTTACTTGTGCATATTTCTACTCTGCCATTCTTTCCTCTTTTCCTCCTTGGAGTAAACAGAGTGTTATCAAGTCTAGTTCCCTCATTCTACATCTAGTAGGAATCAGAGGATAAATGTGTTTGGCCAAAGAGGTGAACTAACTACCACCTGTCTTACTCTTACCCTCATGTAGGTAGCTCATTTTTCCCCCCAGTTCTTCCTTTCAGGTATCCCTGAGGGCATGGCATTCCCCTTAGTCAAAATTCTTACTCTACTCCTCAAAGGGAATGGAGTTCTTTTAAATCTGCCCAGGGAGAGAGAGTGATGGAAAGGGAAGTTGCTTTAGGTCCCTGTCTCACACTAAGCCAACTCTTGCTCACTTACCAGATCTCTTCTTGTCAGAAAAATCCTGGTTAATTCTATATCCAGAATGGTCTATGTTTACTCATTTTCCTTTGCTTTGAGAGAGTTGCTATAATATGTATCAATAAAATCTCTTTGGTTTACCCTGAGTCCCCAGCTGGTAGTCCTAATGATTAGACATAGAATCTATTTCTCTCCTTCCCTTTGTGTCCCTGGTCAACCATAACCTTTCTCTCATCTGCATTTAATCCCTCAGGGATATATGTACACATACATATGAATACAGTGAGAATCATATCCTAGAGAAACTGATTTCTTTGGGAAAAAAATAGGTAAATTCAGAAAAGTAAAAAAACATAGTAAATAAAAATTTGGGATATAAGTACAGAGTACAAGATAAAATAATATAAGGCATGGGGAAAAAGAGAAATTACTAGTTTTATTCTCAGAAGAAAAAGGATCGCTATTACCATTCTGCATTTGTTCTATGCAGCTTTGGCATAGTTCAGCTATGGTCTTTCTTAGCATTTTTCTCTCACTCAGTACAATAGCATAAGCCACAACAATGGCACTGGATGATCTCTCAGTGTCTCCGAGCTAGTCTCGTGTCCCCTCTCATTTTCTATCATTTGGATCACAGTTGAAGCCACTTGGGCATAGAAGCTGTACTTCAGTGGTTGAAGCCAAAGGGATGGTGGCATGAACAAACAACCACTTGCCTCTCTATGCCATCACAGCTTCTATCCCTATCACTGTTTTAGTAACACCATTTTCCTTTAGCTCCTGATGACTACTACTCAATGGATCTGCATACTTCTCACCTTTCATGAAAATAGAGTTCTCCCTTTCCCACATGGCTGGGAGGAGGCTATATAATGGGTCACAGTCTAATGGCTCTAAAGAGCCTGAGTAGAAAGGCATTAAGTAATTTCTGTTTTCCAGAAGACAGTAATATCAAATGACTTGTTACATAGAGGTATAATAAATAGGGAGATTGGCCAATGAGAGTCTAGTAGGTTCTTAGAGTGTGCTTGGATTTGCCCTTAGAACTTGTGTAGATACCTCTGCTTTATTTCAATCTAACATGAAGTCTTAGTGAACCTACCTCTAGCCAGGAATGATGGAGAGGCCAATGCAATGTGATGATAAAAAGTCTTCTATTTGGTTTCAAAAAAAAAAAGGTTTGGTGACTCAGTAATTGCCAAACTAGAATTGAGTATGCATACAAAAGATGTGAGTGTCTGATGTCTCTCTTCCTTATGGCTTTTTGCAAAGGGAGGACTGTTGTGAGTTATTATATGTGAGTGGAAAACCAGCCTTTTCCCCACCTGACTTCCATGCATCTCTGAGCATGGTAGCTCCTTTATCTTCCCTTTTCCGTTTCTTCTTTCCTTATTTTAGGTGAATTATATTCTGAAATGGGAGTGCCAAAGTGATCAGATCTATGAAAGCCAATGACAGAGGAAGTACCTGTGGACAGAAGTGGGAAGGCAATACCCTGAGGACAGTATCCACTTCAAGGATCATGATCTCTCATCACAGAGAGAAAATCTGACTATGGAGTCTAAAAATACACCTCAAAGCCCAGCAGAGAGCCCCCACTCAAGAAGAACCTCATGATAACCCCACAAAAAGAGAAAATTATTTCCAGGGTCAGGAATTGGGAATGTATCCTTTATCCCTTGGCCATGTTTTCTGCACTTCTCATTCTCATTGTAGTTAAAGTGTGAGCCATTCTCCCCAGGTTCCTTGTGTGTCTAAAGGGAGACTGCTCCCAAGTTGGGAGGGAATGTTTTATGATTAATGTTCTTTGTATGCCTTCTCAGTAAATATCCTTTTCTAGAAGTGAATAGAGCTCTACTGACTGATTGAAAATGGAGGGCACAGAGTATCTCTGATAAAGGCCTCATTTCCAAAATACATAGAGAACTAGTCAAATTTATAAGATTACAAGTCATCCCCCAATTGATAAATGCTCAAAGGATATGAAAAAGCAGCTTTCAGATGAATAAATTAAAGCTATCTATAGTCATATAAAAATACTCTAAATCACTGTTGAATAGAGAAATGCAAATTAAAACAACTCTGAGGTACCACACCATACCTATCAGATCGGTTAACGTGACAAAACAGGGAAATGATAAATGTTGGAGATGTGGGAAAATTGGAACACTAGTGCATTGTTGGTGGAGTTGTGAATTGATCCAACCATTCTAGAGAGCAATTTGGAACTATGCCCAAAGGGTTATAAAACTGTGCATACCCTTTGATCCAGCAATACCAGTATTAGGTGTGGATCCTAAAGAGATCATAAAAATGGGAAAAGGACTCACATGTACAAAAAAGATTTATAGGCCCTCTTTTTGTGGTGGCCAAGAATTAAAAATTGAGAGGATGTCCATCAATTGGCAAATGGCTGAACAAGTTGTTGTGTATGAATGTAATGGGATACTATTGTTCCATAAGAAATGACGAGCAGGCAGACTTCAGAAAAACCTGGAAAGACTTTCATGAACTGATACTGAGTGAAGTGAGCAGAACCAGGAGAACATTGAACACAGCAACAGTAACATTATGTGATGACCAGCTTTGATAGACTTAGCTCTTCTCAGCAATGCAAGTATCTAAGACAATTCCAAAAGACATGATAGAAAATGCTATACACAGCCAGAGAAAGAATTATGGAGTATGAATGCAGATCAAAGCACACTATTTTTTTTCTCTCTCTCTTTTTTCTTTCTTGTGATTTTTCCCTTTGGTTCTAATTCTCTTTTACAATATAACTACTGTGGAAATATGTTTAATATGATTGTACACATATGGCCTATATCAGATTGCATGCTGTCTTGGGGAGGGAGGAGAGGAAGGAGGGCAAGAACATTTAAAACTCAAAATCTTATAAAGGTGAGTGTTGAAAACTAAAAATAAATAAATATTAAAAAAAAGAAAATGGAGGACACAAAGGGGAAAAGACCTATTTGTACAAAAATATTTATAGCAGCTCTTTTTGTGGTGACTGAGAATTGGAAATCAAAGTGATGCCTAGCAATTGGGGAATGGATAAACAAGCTGTGATATATGATTGTAACGGAATATTATTATGCTATGAGAAATGACAAGTAGGATGATTTCAGAAAAATCTGGAAAGACTTATATGAGATGATGCAAAGCAAAGTAAACAGAACCAGGAGAGCATTACACATAGTAACAGCAATATTGTTATATGAAGAACTGTGAATGACTTGCTCTCAGCAACACAATGATCCAAGAAAATACCAAAGGACCAATGATGAAACATCCTACTGGCCTCCAGAGAAAGAACTAATACTATTTGAGTACAGACTAAAGCATACTAATTTTCACTTTCTTTCATTCTTTTTTTTTTGTTTGTTCAAGTCTTCCTATACAAAATGACTAATGTGGACATGTTTTACATTATGACACATGTATAAACTATATCTGATTGCTTACCCTCTCAGGGAACAGGGAGGGGAGGGAGAAAGAAAAAGAATTTGTAACTCAAAACTTAAAAAAAAGTTAGAAAATTGTTTTAACATGGAATTGAGGAGGAAATAAAATATATTTTTAAAAATGGAAGGCATGTGAAATACGGGCTTGTGAGTGACAGTACTAGAAATCTCAGTTGTCAGCCACTCTCTGAGTACATCTTCAATTACAGGTGGAGAGAGCGAGCCATACCTTACACAGATAAGAAAGCTAATTCCCAGAATGGTAAGCAGCTTGGCTAAGGTCACACAAGTAGTCACAAAGCGGCAGAGATGGAATATGAACCCGTTTCCTCTGACTCCGAATTCAGGACTCTTTCTTGTAAATTTCTGGGAGACAGAGACTAAACTGCATTTTATCTTTGAATACTCAGTGCCAGCCTACTTACTGCCTTGTGCATAATAGGTGCTTACTAAATGTTTGTTGAATTAATTGATGTATTAGTCTGAATGTTGGAGTAGGAAGAATCAAGAATTCTAAATTCTAATCCCAGTTCTCCCATTAACTAGCTGCATGACCTTGAGCAATTACCACTTCTAGGCCTCAACTACATTTTCTATAAAATGAGGAAATTAGACTAGATAAGAGCTTCTTAACCTGGAATGGTATTATTTAAAAAAATATTTTGATAAGTATGTTTCAATATACTTGAGTGTCTTTTAATCCTACGTATTTGTTTCATGTATTTAAAATCATTATTCTGGAAACAGGGCTGTAGCCTTCACCGGAATTCCAAAGTGATCCCATGTACAAAAAAAGTTTAAGAACCCCTAGATTAGATGATCTCTAGGGCCCCTTTCAGCAATAAGAGTCTGTAATTGAATCTCCTGGGTAGTTGCTTCATTGCTATTAATAAAAGTGTACTCTACCATTCAGCAAATTCAATTATATACAACTGGATGTGACATAACATTGATTCCTTCCTCCCATGTTTCTTATGATCAAAGAGTATCAGAGTATAATGCAGTGGGTACTGTATCAGAATCCAGGACACAAGTCCTGGAGTCCCAATTAGATGTAAGACCTTGAATATATAACAATACCTCTCTGGCTTTCAATTTTCTCATCTGTAAAATGTATGGAAACAAAATGCTAAACATTGAGCCAGAAGTCCTGGGCTTTAATCAGTTATTTCACCAACTTTCTGTACATAACTCTAGGCATTTTCCTTTTTTTTCTGAGCCTCAGTTTTCTTATCTGTAAAATGGGTGTATTTGACTTAGATTATCTCTAAGGTGCCTCCCACTTGGAAGGAAGCATAGTATAATGAGAGGCAATGTAGTATAAGAGAAAGAATGCCAGGTTTTTAGAGAGAAGACCTGGGTTTGATTCCTTAGCTCTGCCAATGACTGTAGCATTGAGCTAGTCATTTAACTTTTCTCAACCTCATTTGTAAAGTAGAGTTAATAATATTTATTATCAGGGTTTTAGCAAGGACAGTGCTTTTCAAAGTACCACAGAAATGTGAGATATTGATATGGGCTTATGTCTAGAATAGATAATGTAGTTTTAAATGGCTATGATTTTGATGATGTTCTACTACCTTGGTATCTATTACCTTCCTTTCATAAAAGAGACAGAAAACAAATAATTTATCTCTTCACTTAGGCCTGAATATTTGTATTAGCATAAGGCCCCCCATTAAATCCAACTATGGGCAAATAAGCATTTTGGCCTTTCAAAGATGAGAGTAAAGGCATTGGAACTGTATTCAATTAAGCTACTAATGTTGTGACACCTAACAGCTATGATATTTCTATGAAAAAATTAAGAGAAAAGTCGGAAAAAGTTGGCTGTCAGTTGGCATAGTTGATGAGTTCCGGACTTGGCATCAGAAGGCCCTGAGTTCAAATCACTCAGACAAATTAGTAGCTGTGTGACCACAGGCAAATCACTTAACCTGTCTTTGTTTCCTAATCTGTAAAATCCAATGATAATAATAGTACTTACCTCATATGGTTGTTGAGAGAATCAAGTGAAATAACATATAAAGCACTTTTCAAACCTCATAGCGCTATATTATCTAGCTATTATTATTATTAAATTCTATGTGCCAGTAACATTTGGAAATAGATGATGTCATAGTACAGCTCAGAAGTCTAACGCTTAAGTTTGGTTGATAACATACCTAACATTTGTTCTATCTGTGCCTCACCTATTTCCAAAACAGGGTTATAATATCCTTGTGAAATCTGTAAGGAACTCATACTACCAGAATACACATATTGTGTGTAAGATGAGGGTCTATATATTAAATGGGACATGTATGTATTTTCCTGGGAATACTAGCTCCCTGCACAATTCACAAGAATATTGGTAAATATATTGGAAATGGGTAAAGAACAAAGAAAATTTTGGGAAAGTCATATAGTCATATATACTCAGGTATCTATATCTATATATTAGGTAATAACAAGTGAATGAATGAAAAAACACTTATTAATCACTTACTGTATGCCAAGCACTTTGCTAAATGCTGGGGATACAAATAGAACAAGTACAATTTTCTCTAGGTTCAAGGAGCTCCCACTCTAATTGAGGAAGACAACACATTCTCTTTCATATCTCACATGTGTGAGATATATATGTGTGTGTGTGTGTGTGTGTGTGTGTACATATACACACATACATCGATATATAAAGATATTGAATATATATTGATATATAAAGATATTGAATAAATATGCATAGGCAATATATATACATATATTGTAATATATAAGATGTATGACCTATTAATAAAAAAAACTAGTATTTGTCTAGCATTTTAAGCTGTACAAAGTGCTTTACCTCATTTGATCCTCACAACAATCCTGGGAGGTAAGTACCATTATTATCCTCATTTTATAAATAAGGAAACTGAGGCTTAGAAAGGTTAAATGCCTTGCACAGGCTTACATAGTTATTATGTGTCTGAAGTGAGTTTTGAACCCAGGTCTTCTGACTTCCTATAGTAGCATTGTATCTACTCTATACCACATTGGCTCCCTGTTGGAGTTTCTCCTTTTCTGACTTAGCTTTCCAGAACCCAGGGTGACCCCTATAGTGTGGTGAGGAGGCAGAGAATGACTTCAGTGCATAGAAATCCCTTCATAAAATAGGAAAAAAACTAAAGAGAAAATGAATCTGCCAAGAGGTTGGCATGAGGTTTATCTAAATGTGATTATTTTGAGAGCATTTGTCAATTAAAGTAGAGAGATGATAACAGACATCTGATGTGGAACAAATATATCGACAGTTTTTTACAATAATGTATTTCTATTTGCATCAATGCTAGCATTCTCACATTTGCCCTCTATCTTTTCTCTCTCAGATGTACTCTTTGAAAATGTGCATTAATCAAATTATAAAATCAGGGGCTTCAGAAGCCATCTATCCCAACTGCCACATTTTACAGATCAATCAACAAGCATTTGTTAAATGCTTCTACATGGTAGGCACAGTGGGAATTGAGTCTCAGAGAGGGTAAGTCATTTGCCAAACTCACCAAGGTATCAAGCTCAGAGATGAGATTTGAGGACAGACCACGGAATCACAGATCTAGAGTCAGAAGGTACCTCAGAGTTCCAATTCAATTTCCTTATTTTACAGACGAGTGATTTGCCCAAGGTCATGCTGATGACAAGCATCAGAGGCTGGTTTTGAAGACTAGTCTCAGTGACTCCAAATCCCACCACCCTTTTTACCGTGCCATATGTCCTTCAAAGACAAAAGAGTCTAGGCTTCTCTTCCTGTTAATTCAACCATTCACAGCCCTAGGCAGAAACACCAAAATGATCAACATTGATTTCTAGGGCCATAGCATGTCATTTTCTAGGATTTGGTCCCTTATGCACTCTCCAGGCTCCATTTTCTCCTCACTAAGCTGCTGATACCATTAACAATTTTTTGGGTGCAACATGTGGTATAACATGTCATATCAAGGATATGAGTTTTTTTGGAAAAGGAGGAGGGCTTGTCAGGTAATGAAAATAAGAAAATAAAACAAAAGAAATAGATACCATAAGTGGCCCTTTGGAACCTCAAGATGTGTGGAAAGCACCTAACAGGTGTTTAATAAATGCTTGTTGATTGATTGGTAATATTGTTGAAATAACAGATTTTTAAAACTATATGGATACTCTCTCCGCTGGTATACATTGCAACTCAGTCTTCTCTTCTCATTCTTGTTTATGTCCTCCCATTAATTCTTCATAGAAGAGCTATCCAAGATACTGTAGATCTTTCTTTAGGTCTTTTCATGTTTAAATACATGTGGCAGCTGAAGTGGGGGTACTGACGTAGCATTCAGGTTGTCCATCTGCTATTCCTCATTCTTCCTACATAGCTAGCTCACCACCTTTTCTTAAGATAATTACCATTATAATCACAGTAGTTAACATTTCTATAGTACTCTCAGGTTTGCAAAGTGCTTTACATATATTATCTCATATTCTCCTTACAATAGCATGTGAGGGAGGCATTATTATTATCCCCTTTTTATAAATGAGGAAAGTGAGGCTTAGCTTATTTGATCTACCAACCTTCACACAAATGGTAAGTGACAGGGGTAGGATTCAAACTCAGATCTTCCTGTCTCAAAGTCAGATATTCTTTCAACTGAATCACATTCCCTCTCCTACAGGATATGCAATTAATTAAGTTCGTTAGTAGCCATTTCTTGGCTAGACTTTGAATGAGATGAAGAGGACAGACTGCATTCCCTTTGGGAAATTGTGCAGTAGAGTTAATAAACCCAAGCTGTTCCATGTTACAAAAACCCAGCTTTTAAACACCAGTATTCTCACCATGGTGGTAGATGGCTGTGAATCTTGGAATACTACAATCTTGAGATAATCAAAATTATAGCTTCCCCCGAAGAACAATAAAGAGATTCATGAAGAGGCAGCTAGATTGTGCATAGAAGTAGACTAGAAGTTGGGAAGACCTGAGTTCAAATCTTGTGTCAGATACTTATGAGCTGTATACTTATGAGTGTCAGATACTGTACGAGCTCCTAGTCTCAGTTTCCTTATCTGCAAAATGGGAATAATAAGAGCACCTACCTCACAGGGTTGTCATCAGGAGCAAATGAGATACCATATAAAGGTATTTTACATTCTTAAAGCTCTATATACATGTTAGCTATTATTAATATGGTGGGGATAGTAGGCCACAGCTACTTAGTACCAGCAACAAATCACTTACCACAAATCTTCCATCATTCAGGAAATCCATGTATGTCTACATATATGCCCAGCTGTATGTATATGCATCAACATATATACACATTGCATTATAAAATTAAAATATGCTGGTACAGATACTAGTGTATAAGCTTAGACTCATTTGTGCTAGAGTTCTGAGTTCTTGTACCTCCTGCCTTGCTGTACCAACAGTAGTGTTAGATCCCCTTTATAGAAACAAAGTCACAGAGTTTTCAGAATTCCTTTTAAACACATGGGGACTGAGGAGCTGGGCTGGAAACATGACCCACATAAGGCATGGCTTACTGAGTCTGTTCTCTGCATGGAACCATGCACACGCCTAGTTAGGAAGGTTATATGTTTATTTAATGACCTTTTCGGTGCAGTGGTTTGGGGCTCTGCTTCACAAATGGCCTTTGAAACATTTTCACTTTTGGCTTTTACATTGTAACTGCAGATATGATTCTGCCTTGGCAGAAAGACACATAGAGATTCTTGCGTCTGAAGTTACCGTTCTGCTCTGGTGGAGCCCCTTTAAGCTTTGCCCTTCAAGCCTTTATAACAAACCTGTATCTTACACTGTCTTTCTTCTTAATCATCTTTTTATTTAAGATAAAATTGAATTGTCAAATATATGTTACTTATTGTTCTAAGTCTATGTCCTAATTTTCTAAGGCAACGTGAAATAAAGCCAAATAAATAAAAGCATAATTGGCCCCTCCCCCCTATTTTTTGACTGGATAAATACCTCTTCTTTAGGGAAAATTCATGCAGTAAATGACTAGGAGCCCTATTAATCACTTAAGTAGTTCAATAGGAATTATATCAAATGGCTGGGTGTTTTAAAAGGAAATTAACGATTATTTATTGCTTATTCAAAAGCGGCAATGCATTATTTGCTTTTCATCCACGTTGTACTGAAATCTCTCAGATACTGGTGCCTTGTGGAGAACATGACTCTGTTTCCATTTTGTTCTTACTTTCATTAAAAAAGGTAGCTGTTCCATATGGTCAAAAGTAAACCCAGCCCCAAATAAATAAGTGAAATAAAGTACAATATAACTGACAGCAAAACCACAGTCCTACTGACACTATGATTTCATTCTCTATGAAATCATGTCCATTTCAGTGGGTTCTCCTTGCAATAAATGTGGCTTAGCAAAACTTTTATTCAATAAGGAAGGCTTCATAAATACAGACTTGGCGCATTTTACTTGATCTGCCACATAAGTGCATTTTGTTGAAACATATCTTAAAATAGCTTATGAAGACATCCCCCATATATTCAGAATTACTGTACTTGCAGAAAAAAAGCAGCAGTATTCTCCTGTGATTCCTTTAATCATGAGCATTAAAGGAAAGTCCTTCTGAGCATCAGAGGCTGCTGACTAAAGTTAACATTTTCTTGCTTTGCTAACAGTGCTGCCAGCTATGTTTTTCCACCCGCATGATGCTGATGCAAAGTGACATTTGCACCTGTTTGTCACCATCTTATGGTAATTAGCAGAGTGCCCTAAGTAGTAACAGGGCCATCACATCTAAACACACGCCATTAACATATTGCAGCAGTCATCAGTGGGAAAGCTTTTGGAGCTGGTAGATTTGCACACTCTAGCATACCTTGGCTCAGTTCACAGGACTCTCTCCATATTGGGGTCACTGGGGATGGGAGAAGGAAATGTGGGATGTAACCAGTCAGGAGTGAAAGAATACATTTTACTGCAGGTTTACTTTCATGTATTATGCATGGTCTTCAAGGTCACTGCATGATCATTTATAAGATTTTAATGAGATATCAAAGTGGAAAGAATGGAATGTAATTAATGTGATCTTATTGAAAAGATAGATACAGGTAGAAGAGCAGCCCAACAGTACCACAGCAGGCTACCCAAACCAAGAACTGGGGAGAAAACAAGGTATTTGCAAGTATCACACATTGGAAAGTTTACCATATGTTGTGAGACATCGTTCATTCTAATATGAATTCTTGCTACCAGAGGCCCTTGAACTCTGTACAGCAGCACAGCAATTCCTAAAATTAAAGAACACAATATAAGATTCTGTAGGAGAGCAATGATAGGGTCCTTGAGTTAGAGTGTGCAATTCTTCTCTAAACCCAGAGGAGGTAGATGACCTCTTACAGGGCTTCATGAGGAAGAATTTCTATTTAAGCATGGGGATCATCTATGAATCTTTGGAAAAGGTCAGAAGGTTGGCTATCTTATACTTGTGAGCACTTCGTTCCCCAGAAGGCATTTTGTTCAACATACAGTAAGGCCTCTTTGAAGTCAGTTTAGTTTTCTGCCTCTTTTCAACTAATAAAAAGTTGCTTTACTGTGGTGCACACAGGATAGCTACGTAATACAGGAAAACCTTGATTAACAAAACTAACTTAGCCCCCTGGGATTCTCTAGTGAGTAAGATTATTTGACTGCTCTCAAATTTTAAGAGAGGCAGATGAAAAGAAAGCAAATTAGCATTGGAGACTTGATTAAAAGCAAAACAAAATGTAAGAATAATGTTTAGGACATATCCTGGAAGGTTCGTATACAATCAACTTCATCTTCCTCACCTTTCACATCTAAAGTGCTGTTCTAGGAAGAACATCAGTTGTTAGCATCACAATAGCATAGATTTAGAGCTGGAAGTGACAAACAGAAGAGACTTCCCAGTTCAAATCCTTCATTTTACAGATAAGGAAACTGAGTGGTAGAGAGGTTTTCATCCAAGGTCATGCAAGAAGCAAGTGGAAGGGCCAGGATTTCAATTCGAGACTTTTGGCCTCCATGTTCATTTCTTTTTCTATTGTACCACATTAGCTCCCTCAATGTTGGTGATGCAGATTGGCAATGAGACACTGTAAATTGGGAAGTACATTATATATCATCAAAGATTAAATAATACTCAGCATACTCTTCCTTAAGAGGCAGGAAAGTATATACATTTTAGAAGGGGTTTTAATCTCAAGAACTGGAACAAATGGAGTTGTAAGATTGATTAGTAAACCAGGACAGCAGAACACTCAATTCCTGCCAAAGTCTCAAAGAAATTGTGGCTTCATTATTCTACATAAGCTATTCAGTTTTGCAAATGACCAGTTGCTTAGTGTGAGTAAAAATATTTGCATGATGAGCTGTAAAAAGGTTGATTTCACTCGTTGCAGCATAGCATGGTGCCTGGCTCATAGTGGGTGCTTAATAAATGATTGTTGATTATTCATTTGTACTTGCCTATCAGCTAGAAAAAAATAATGTATAATATTTATACAACATCAAAACAACAACAACAAACAAACCTTTGTCTAACTCTGTGGAAAAAGCAAGTCAAAGGGATTGATTAACTTTGATCAGACAAAACAATTGATTGGCTAATCGACTAAATAGTTCACTTTTTTTCCAAAGACCACAATGGAGCTATATTAATATGATGTTAATTAATTAACATGATTTTAATTTGTTTACAAGTTCCCCATAAAGGTTAAAACATCTTAGATTTCTTTTACGTGAAAGACTTGGTACAAGTACAAATACCTCCTTGATGTTCCAACATGGATATTCTAGCACATAGTATTTTTTAATAATATAGTTCTTATATAAAACCTTTGAAATATTATCTGTTCCTCTATTGCTCTTAAAAAGAGAAGCCAGGATCGAGGTTGTATGTATGTTATTCCAAAACACTCAGTAGAAAAGTAAAAAAGAAAGTCATTTGTCTGGATATTTGTCTATATAATAGTAAATAATTAGAAATAATATTAATAGTATTTAAATCTTGAAAGTGCTTTAAGGTTTGCAAGGCAGTTAAATAGGTTATCTTGTGATCCTCACAACAACCTTATGCTCCAAGTATTATTATTGTTCCTATTTTACCTATTTTGCAGATGAGGTAACTGAGGCTTAGATAGATAACTAACTTGACCGTGGTCACACAGCTAGCAAGTATCAGAGAGAGGATTTCAGTCCAGGTTTTCTTGAAGCTAAATCCGATATGATTTTTCTTTTTTCATTTTTTTGTCACCATATTTTAGCTTGTTAGGACACAGACAGGAAAAGGTAAATAATATAATCAATGTCCCTGTGGTATGATGGAGAGAGCAGTATTTCTAGTCTCAGAGGACTTGAATTCAAATTCCAGGCCTCCTGCTTACAATTCATTTGACCCGAGGGAAGTCATTTCACTTTCATCTATATCTTAGAGTTGTTTTAAGGTTCAATTGAGCTAACGTAGAGCTTCTTTACAAATCTTCAAATGCTAGATAATATGAACTATTATTAAGGACATTTTAAAATTAATTATATTATTTATATCTCCAACTGATTAACTGCATCTAATCTTGGGACATCTTGAATAGGGTGTTTAAGGTAGATTTGACCCATGAAAGTCATTTAGGTGACACAGACACTTTAAGTTTGAAGGAACTTTAGACGAAGTTTAAGCAGCTCAGTTTCCTGAATTTGGAGTCAGAAGACGTGAGTTCATGGTTTGTTTGTTTGTTTGCTTTTTCCTTTTGATCTGTTTCTTCTTCCACAACTGTGATGAATATGGAAATGTTTTACATGATAGTGTATGTATAAATTATATCAAACTGCCTACCATTTTCAGAAGAGGGGAGGGAAGGGAGGGAGGGAGAGAGGGAGAAAAATTTGGAACTCAAAATCTTGTAAAATGAATGTTAAAAGTTTTCTTGATATGTAATTGGGGGAAAAATAAAATACTATTTAAAACAAAAAAAAGAATTGAGTTCAAATTCTGGTTCTGTTATATGCATCCTATATAACATCTGACACACATATAAAATGAGAGTGTGGAACCATAATTAAAAACCTACAATTGTAAAACAAATCTAGAGACAAAGTCCAGGTCTTTTTATTCCCAATTAAATATTTGGGTCAGCAGAATACAACGTCTTCATTAGACAAGTAAAATTCCTTTTTTTTAAAAGTTCTCATTTCAACTTCCTAGCGCCATCAAAATAGCTAGTGATCATTTTCTCCTCAACAGTCTGAAATCACAAATACAGTGTTCCTTTGATTGATATTTTCCATAGCCGTGACTAGATAAAATTTGGTATTTTAGGGGAGAAAGCAAATATTCATTTTTGGTCTAATCAACAAATCCTAGACATGTGAGATAAAATAATTTAAAATTCATGAAGAAACCATCCTCCCATTTGTAAAAGGTTAAGTTCCCCTAAGCTATGAAAGAAAAACACCTTCTGAAGACCTGGGGAAGCAGTAAACATTGGTGGCAAGTGACGGGAATTGATCCTTCTTTTCTGTGCCTGTCATGTCTCTAAATTTTATTTCCACTATGTCTAGAATACTATGAAAAGAGAGAGTTGAAGCGGGAGTATGGCCTGAGGGCTGTGGTACCTGGGTCTCTGACTTTTCTTCAATTAGGAGGCCTCCCTGCCTGATTGTGAGATGTGCATCTAACTGGGGACTTGGACTGTTGCAAAGTATTGATTAGCCATAATGTGAAGTCAAATCTGAATAAAAAAGCACCACGATCAAAAGACCTTCATTGGAGATAGCATGCCCTGTAAGTCAAGGGTCTAGAAATTCTGATGAGCTCTGTTTCCTTTCTGTTGGAGAGAGATTTCCTAGGTTTACTTATAAAGGCTCTCTTGATAATGAAAGTCCAGTGGACTTTCTGTCAAAAAAGCTGATGTTTTGGGTTTGACAGGTGCTTGTTAGTTTTTCATCCCAGATCACTCGACATGCAGAGGAAACTAGAAAAGAAGATTGCTAATAATATGGTGTTTCATGAAGACTGCCTTGTCACTTTCACTGTGAAACCAACTCTTCCAATCTTTTATACTAAAGGAAAACAAACTCTGGCTGGCCACAGAACATGTCCATTTCCCAAATATTGGTCCTATGGCAATCTAATACAGCTCTCATGTGTCTCCAATTAAAGGAACCATTTTATTCAGAGCATGTACAAAAATGCGCACAGCTGTTTAAATGAACAGCATATAAACACAAGACATTAATTTAAACAGATTTTCAGTCTTCAAAGTTTTGTTTACTGCACCATTTCCCTAACATAATAATTTTAAAGATACACAAATGACTTTGGATAAGACATCTAACTTTTCTGGACCTCGGTTCCCACATTTATAAAAGTGATGAGATTGGATTACATAATCTTTAATATCCCTTCTAACTCTAAAATGATAAGATTATTATAATCATTTGTTGTTTTTTTCTAAACCTATGACCCTATTAATACCTTGTAATTTTATGCAATGTAGCATTTCTGAAGTACTTTCAAACATTATCTCATTCATCCCTCACAGAAACCCTTTGAAATAGATAGGGAGAAGAATTTATTCTGCTACTTGACATGGAGAAATTAAGTGACTTTCCCAAGGTCACACAACCAATGGCAGTCATAATTTGAACCTATATGTTATAATATGAATCTGTAAGTCACAATCTGAATCTTCTTCCTAGTCCAGTTTCCCTTCTTATATAATAATAAAACTAAATTATTATTTCACAACAGATGATGAATTTTAGAATCAACATTTAATACTACCCGTCTGCTCTGTTACAGTCTCCATTCTAGCAATTGCTGAAGTTAGCTCTAAACTCTTTGAGGGCAGAGACCATTTTTTTCCTTAGTATAAATCTTCATTATCTCTGGGCACTTAATAAATACTTTGTTAACTAAATGAACAACCAGATTCATTGTTTCTAAAATGACTTTCCTCTTCTCACAGATTTCTTCGAGAAGTCTTTTGGAGCTTAAAGACAGGTGAAAAAATTAGTATTAGAACTGAGGTAAGCCTTCATTAAACAAACAAGCAACCTCACCCCCACTCCTCCATTCCCCCCCTCCCAGCATTATGCTGCCCCCTGGGCCTTGCTTTGGACTTCATAATGCTAGTGTCCTCCAGCCCTAAAATCCTGCTATTCTCACTTATGATGCTTTGATCAGAAGGCAATCATATTGGGACTCCAAAGAATTCTTATTTTGATTTTTACTGAGTTTTAGCAATGGCATTTGCTCAGGCTTTATATTCACTTCTTTTCTAATGCACAAATTTCTTACTTCCTTTACTGGCAATTCATGCAGTTAGAAAGCAGTCTCCCCTTCCCTCTCACTCTGTCTCACTCTGCTTTAACTCTCACTTAATTAGGCAGGGTGTCTAAAGGTACTGAGACCTGGTCAGAAACTCCTCATGATTAAGTAAATTATCCCTGGTGGTCTGGATGTCACAATCATATTGCTATTCTGGACACTGATAAAATAAACTGCCTCTGAAAAGTGATGTGCTTATTCATTTAAGACTCCTGAATATTAGAATATTCAGGGTACACTCTACAGCTGTAGAGTGGCTACTGAAGGAAGTTTCACCATTTTAGACATATCCAAGCTGTCAGTCCCTCACTGTTTCCTATTCAGTGAAAGCCAGCTTTATAGCAGCATAAAATTCCAGGGCCAGGACTGAAGTAGTTGCTTCTTACTTTTGCCTAAAACGTTCCTCTCTTCTGACATGTTCCCCATTCCACTAATTATCCACTGGAAATGCATGTCATCCTTCAAAAAATGAATTAATCACCCACAAATGCCTGGCTGAGGATGACAGAAGAGATAAAAGGAAGGCATTGTAGAGTCAAACAATGTTACTTAATTGTGTTTTTCTTATTCCTGTCCTGGAAAAGCAACTAGCATACGGCTTCTATGTAGAGGGAGAAGTCCACGTATACACCCTGTGCTTCAGGGAACAAGGTCCAACTCTGCCAGCTCAAAGCTACTATATGGTAATATTTCACATTGGGCCACTCACACTTAAGAGAGAGACACAGACAAAGATCCTTCAGTTTTGTGCACATATTGATTGAAATCCCTTATTTGTCTCCCTTATCCTCATTCACCCTGTCAGTTTCAAACCATCCATCACCCTATGATATTTTCTAAAAGCTGTAGTCTTCCTGGACATTAACCCAGTGATAATGGATGAAATGTCAGCAGAGATGTCAATAACAGTATCATATCCATTCATTCCCGCATCAGTGGATTCCACTGAACCTATAAACCCTTTGGAAGAAGCAGATATTTAGGCATGAGTGAAGATTACTGACTTCCTTTGCTATCACTTCTGTTAGCTGGAGAGCTGGCTGGTCATTGCTTTGTAGTGCATAATTATAGCCAAGGGCCAGTCTTACTCAATGGTGAAATCCTACAGGGTAGAATTTCAGGGATCCTGACAAGACCCTCCAGTCTCCACAAAATACCTTTTGTACTTGTTCTCTAAATCCCACATTGAGGGATTCAATCTTTTGGCTTAAGGGCATTTACCCCCCTTATGTTAAGAATGCTTCTGGGAAGGCCTTTGTTGTTGTTATTCATTGGTTTCAGTAGTGTCCAACTCTTCATGACCCCATTTTGGGGTTTTCTTTGCAAAGATACTAGAGTGGTTTGCCATTTTCTTCTTCAGCTCATTTTATAGATGAGGAACTGAGGCATACAGGGTTAGGTGACTTGTCCAGGGTCATACAGCTAAAAGTGTCTGAGTCTAGATTTGAACTCAGGGAGATGAATCTTTCTGGCTTCAGGCTTGGCTTTTTATCCATTATGACCCTGGAAAGGGCTTATCAGCACTTAAACCTTAGTCTAGGAAGCAGTGTAGTACTAGAGGGAAAGTGTAATCTTTACAATTAAAGGACTTGAGTTCAAATTCTGCCCCTGATACTTACTATCTGTGTGACCTTGGGCATGGCCAGTAAATGTCTGAGCCTGGATTTGAACTCATGAAAATGAGTCTTCCTGATTCCAAAGCCCAGTGCTCCAACTGCACCACCTAGCAGCCCCATACCTTATATAAATGAATGTATTTGGTCCTTTGCTGAGGCAAATTTTGATAGGCAGGAGAGGGGGGAAGAGGAAGGAAAGGTCATAGGCAGAAGCTGAGTTGGGGGGAGGGAGAAGACTAGAAGGGGTACAGAAAATGGAGGTTAGGGAATAGGTAGACAGTCGATTCCACTTGGTGCCTGCCCCGATTATAGCTTTGTAAGTGAAGGTTACAGGTGAGATGGCACTGAAGCCCTTTGATGCGAACAGATACTTGGACTATGGCGCAATTTTTTTTTTTTATAAAATCCCATGAGGAATGTTTTCCTTCATGTTTGCTTTTCAAGGCCCTGTGGTTCCTCCCAGGTTCAACTTATGATCTATTTCTTTCATGAGACCTTCCTTCAAGTCTCAACTACCCCATCTCTCAGTAATCACTCCCCTTCCCTGAATTCTTGTAGCACTTATTAACGAACTATTGGACAAAATTCTCATTATAGGCTCTCAGGTCCAGACTCTAGATTTAGGGGCTATCACATTTACCAGTTCAGTTCAGTAAACATTTATTAAGTACCTATTTTATGCCAGGAGCTATGCTAATTAGACCTGACTAAAGTCATACTATCTACCCAAAGGGCATAATAATGCCTTTCATAGAAGAACATTCCTGGGCCACAAAATCACAGAATTTTAGGACTAGAAGAGAATTTATATATTATATATGCAACTATTGTCCTAGCAAAGGCAGTTCAGGGTGTGTGTGTGGAGGAGGACCTTAAGGCTGCCCTTTTAGAATACCTTATCTTCTTCTAATCTTACCTACCTTAAGACTGCTAAGAAAGTTCGGAATTGCTCTGTTACGAGAGCAAGTTTCTGTAGGTACAACTTCCTCTTCTGACGCAGGTACAAGTTGTTAACGTCCTCGAAGCTGGGCCACTTTGATGCCAACAACTTGAGCCTGCATCAGAGGAATAAGTCTCCAACCTTTACTCAGCCTTCATATTTATCATCCTTTTGGGTTATATGGTCCCAAATGGTCTATTGACCATGAACTTGCTTGTTGTATCATCCACAGAATATTAATCTGACCTATGATCTGTCCAAAGTCCAACTAACTTGTCTTCTTTGATAAGGAATCTCTTTTCTCCTGGTAATTTGCCAGCCCCTCTGTCTGCCTTTGCCCAGGCTTTAGCTCAGAATCCTCAGGATTGAGACCTGTATCACTTGACCAAACAATTCTTTTCTAAGGAAACAACCTTGACAATTGTGTACCAGGCCTATTTGCAGTCTCATTTCAACAAAATCATGCACAGCAATTGCTGCCTCAATTTACTTGCCTAGAAGAGTTACAGAAAACACCCTAGGTAAACAACAAATGGAGCCCAAATTTGATATTCAGAAGCGTTCATATTGGGGCAGCTTGGTGGCACAGTAGATAGGATGCTGGACCTGGAGTCAGGAAGACCTGAGTTCAAAAGACCATGTTTTCCTCAGTTTCCTCATTTGTAAAACAAGCTGGAGAAACAAATGGCAAACTACTCCAGTATCTTTGCCAAGAAAACCCAAATGGGGTCACAAAGAGTGAGACAAGACTGAAATGAGTGGACAACAACAAAACCGAATGTGCTCGTATTATTTATTGTTTGATATGTTTCCCCTCTGAATGAATGAAACAAAATGAGTGAATGAATGAAAAGCATTTATTAAGGGCTTACTACACACTATACGACTTACTACGCTAAGTTTTGGAGATACATATACAAAGGAGAGATAATCCATGCCCTCAAAAAAGTTTATATTCTTTTTTTTTGTTTTGTTTTGGCTAGGCAATGGGGTTAAGTGACTTGCCAGGGTCACACAGCTACTAAATGTTATGTGTCTGAGGCTGGATTTGAACTCAGGTCCTCCTGATTCCAAGGCCAGTGCTCTATCCACCGTGCCACCTCACTGCCCAGAAAGTTTATGTTCTAAGAAGGGAAAACAGTACTTATGGAAAATCATGACAAGGGAAGGTTATTTTGATCTGGCAAGTCACAGGGATGATTAGTGGAATCATTGAGTTGCAAATTGATATTACCTTTCCAGAGGCAATGGTAGTATCAATTTCTTTATTGTTCCCAGAATAAGAGGTAGAAAGCTGAGGGAAGCAGGACCATTATGCCTTAGTTCACTCACGGACCTTGGCTTGGCCAGATATAGGAGGCTATGAGAGTTTGTTCTCCTATATTTAGCGTTTAGGACAAGATGTTCCCAGGGTGGGAGCTCCAAAGTTGAGTGGCCTAATACCTCCAGTGTCCAGACTATGGTATCTCGGCTTTTGATTTTGAACATTCTACAGCTGCTGCAGCAGGGTAGCCGAACAGGAAGATGGCCAGGGAGAAGCATGCTAAGGGATGAGGTAGGGCTGGGGACAGATAATTCTACTGAGCTACGTGAGTTTTCTGGAGAGGCTTGGCCATAGTTGGAACTTTCATATAAAAACATTTCTCATTACTTTTGCCATATGACAAAAGTCATGATCAAAGGCAACTGCATAATTTGAAAAAGCTCTAGTGAAAGTGTGTTTATTTTTTTCTGATGAAAGAAACACAAGATAAAGACATCTTCTGAAACAGATTATCAGCATTCTGAAGGCAGGGACCTTGCCTTATACCTCTTTGAGTCCCTAGCACCTAGCACAGCACTCCAGGCATTTAATACATGTTTGATGAAATTGATGATAATGAAGAGTAGAATTCAGTAATATGGTAACTCATCTTGGATCATATCCAAAGGGGTTTAATAACTAAAGTACCCAAAGGAGCTCATTATGAAGCAGTCTCATTTCTATCCTTTGAAACCATGCTATGACACTTTTTTAGAACTGAATGAGAGCATATATATGTTTAAGTTTTGTGAATAGCCTGCCCTACAACTGCCTAGTGCAAGTAGTAATATCCCCATTTTATAGATGGGGAAAAACAATCAGTGAAGTAAGGTGATTTGATCATGATCACACAACTAATAAATAACAACTAGGTGGTACAATGCATAGTATGTTAGATTTGGGGTTAGTGAGACCATTTACTAGCTGCCTTACCCTGGGCAAATAAATCATTTTTAACCTCTCCTCACCTCAGTTTCCTTGTCTATGAAATGACTAGAAACCTCTATGGCTGAGAGAGGCTTGGCAGTTTCCTCATCTGTAAAATAAGGAGATTGAACTAGATGATATCTGAGCTCCCTTCTAGGTCTATGATCTTGTGATGCAGGAGTCATTTCTCAAGTGATTCTCTACGGATAGCCAGATCAATAACTTGTTGAAACAAAAATCGTAATTGATACTAAATTAGGAGAAAAAAAATAAAATGATAAATTGTGTGATTAATAACAGCTCCCAACCTAACATGTTGATGCCAAAAAATTGGAAATGTATAAAAACAGACATTGACATAGATTATCACCATTTCCTTAAAAAGTTTAACTCTTAATAAGATGACCAAAAGAACCAAAAAATTATCTCAGCTAGCAAATACTTGATTTCAACAAATAGAGTCATATTGGTGCCAAGCACAACACTGCTTTAGAATAGTAGCTCAACTGTAAAATCTTATGAAAAGGATAGTGTCTTACAAATCCACATGGAACAGTGAAATGGAAGAGCAAGTTCAGAGAAAGCTTTCCAGGAAACTCAACTAAGCAAAATCACTTTGACAACATTTATTGAAACTGGAGAGAACAGACAAAAATAAGATCTCTTAAAAACTACAAAGCTTCCCAAATGAGAGTCAGAATCACTCAAATGAGTTTGGTTTAATTATCTACAAGGGAAAAGGTAGATGAAGAATGCTTGATATATATAGTTGAATGGGTAGCCCATGGAGCTTGTCCATTGGAACGTATATCTTAGACAGAGACTGTGTTGGACCCAGAATTGGACCGGAGGAAAAAAAATGGAATGAATCTCCTTTGCGAAATTGCAAAATTCATTTAATGACATCAGGCTTTCCCTCTCATCCTCAAAACAAAGGTATATCTTTTTCATTTTTTTTTTTTTGTTTTTTGGTTAGGCAATGGGGTTAAGTGACTTGCCCAGGGTCACACAGCTATTTAGAGTTATGTGTCTGAGGCCGGATTTGAACTCAGGTGCTCCTGAATCCAGGGCTGGTGCTCTATCACTGTGCCACCTAGCTGCCCCAAAGGTGTATCTTTCAAAAACAATATTCTTTTATAGATGTGAGTCATCTCATATTACAGTCTCTGAAAAATTAAAGTTGGAGTACAACCTGAAAGCTAACAGATATGCTTTAGCATGAGTAGGCCACAAAACATTACTAAAAAAGAATAGCTCAGAAGAAGTCACATAAAGAACATCATCAAAATCATGTATGGCAAAAAAAAAAAGATGTATTGTCTAGGTAGCGAAAACAAGAGATGATTGATGACCAGCCTTCTTGTTCCACTGATATTCTTGTGATGTCAACAGAAAGTAAAGAAATCCCTTCCTTTATTTGGTAGACCCCCTCTGGAGGATTAATGGGAAAACATGGACAAAAGTCACACAGATGGTCAGGCATGGAGGAGTTTTGATTTGCATAGAAGGAGGGAATATTCACATTAAGGAAATCACAGGTCCCTCATAGTATTATAGAAAAATAGAATCCACACCTATATATTTATGTGTGTACAGATATAATAATACTAATGAAAGTGACATTGGTGAACATATTTATTATACGCTTGTAGATTCTGAAAATCTCAAATATCTGAGATACTACTTTTAAAAATTCTTCATTCTGGTCCAATAACTAACTGTCACAACACAGAACTATATCAAAGTGATTTTCATGGGGTTTGAAGATTTATTTCTTATTTTTTCTTTTTTTTTTGAAGATTTATTTCTTTGCAACTCAATCAAAAGGTTTAAATTGCTACATTTGTGGCCATTACAAGAGTTTTTATGTGCAAGATTTGTAAATATGAATCATAACATACATATTGTTGTAATAGTCTAGTCAGGATGAAGGAAAGGTTCTTATTCTAGCAGAAGTGGGATAAACTATTAGGAAAGACAGTCTGTTGAGCAGGTAGATGGGTGGAATGGATAAGAGCTCTGGGCCTAGAGTCAGGAAGACCTCAGACACTTGCTAGCTATGTGACCCTGGGTAAGTCACTTAATCCTGTTTGCCTCATCTGTAAAATGGTCTGGAGAAGGAAATTGTAAACCACTTCATTATCTTTGCCAAAAAAACCTCATGGACAATATTGGTGTGCTGTGGTCCTTGGGTTCATGAAGAATCAGATATGACTGAACAACAAACAATGGGCTACAAGTATAGGCAAATTTTACTTTGTTGCATTTCACTTTCTTCATTTATTTTTCTTAGCAAATTGAAAGTTTGTGGCAACCCTGCATCAAGCAAGTCCATCAGTGCCATTTTTCCAATAGGATGTGCTCACATCGTGTTGCTGGTAATTCTTACAATATTTCAAACTTTTTCAGTATTATCATATGTGTTATGGTGAACTGTGATCAGTGATCTTTGATGTTACTATTGTAATTATTTTAGAGCACCATGAACCCCACCCTTAATTGATAAATGTTGCATGTGTGTATGTTCTAACTGCCCAACCCACTAGACATTCCCATCTCTTTCTTTTTCCCCTGGCCTCCCTATTCTCTGAGACACAACAATATTAAAATTAGGCCAATTAATAACACTACAGTGGTCTGTTTAAGTGAAAGGAAGAGTCAATCGCTGCAATAAACTTTACTGCTGTCTTATTTTCAGAAATTTCCACAGCCACCCCAACCCTCAGCAACCACCACCCGCATCAGTTAGCAGCTATCAACATCAAGGCAAGACCCTCCACTAGCAAAAAGATTATAAGGTATGCATGTCTTTTTTTTAGATGAAATACTATTACACTTAATAGACCACAAAATAGTGTAAATATAACATTTATGTGCACTGGGACACCAAAAACTTTGTGTGACTTGCTTTATTGTGATATTTGCTTTATTGCAGCTGTCTGGAACTGAACCCACAATATCCCTGAAGCACATGCCTGTAATCCTTCCGTTTTCAAATTTGAGTAGTTTGTGCAAACTAGCTATTTTAACTAGCTCTCAGATAAAACACTATGATTCAGTTTATTACCTGAAAAGCAAGAAAGAACCACTGATTACTGTGGGATATCAGGCAGAGAATGTTAATTAATTAAAAAAACACAACATCTCACATTTATGGTTTGTAAAACGTTTCTCATATCTGTTTCATGAGGTACAAACTGTTTTCACATTTCTCTTTAATTAAATTATTATATCCATTTTACAGGTAAGGGAACTGTGGCTTAGAGAGGCAAAATAATTTGACAAGGGTCCTTTAGCTAGTAAAAGTGAAATTCAAAATAAGTTCTTCAGGTTCAATGCTCTTTTCACCATAACGCATTTCCTCTCCATCATCAGCTATATCCCATTAGGTGTTACTATTACCTTTTTTTTCTTTTTTTTTGAGGCATTTGGGGTTAAGTGACTTGCCCAGGGTCACACAGCTAGTAAGTATCAAGTGTTTGGTTTGAGACAGGATTTGAACTCAGGTACTCCTGACTTCAGGGCCAGTACTCTATCCACTGCGCCACCTAGCTGCCCCCAGGTGTTACTATTTCTATGAAAAAGTGTGTTTTGTGACTGAGGGGCCTCCATAGGGATTCTGAATATGATCCCGGCTCAGTAGTCATAAAATTTAAGTGATTATTGTGGGGAGAGGGAGGACAATCAGTACAGTTATCCCTTCCATGTCGCAGGGGTTAGGGTCATGGAGCCCCCATGATCTGGAAAATCCACATAAATTTTTTTTGGCCCTCCCTTTGTAACAGAGAAGTCTGAATTATTATGGTATTAAAAGATAAAATATGTTGATATTATACAATACTATGTATATATTTTATGCATTTCTGAGTTTCTAAACTTTTGCTGCATCATCTGCTAGCTTTGGCATGTCCTGATGTGGAAGAGATAACTATATATCTGAATTTGATAAAGCTGACTTACTCTGCAGAATTTATGACAAATTTATTCATTCATTCTTCTAGGACAGATTTGTTGAGCTCCTACTATTTGTTTAACACTGTATGGAATGGAGTTCTAGATGGCGAATTGAAAAGGTAGTCACTCTCACTCTCCCCTATCAACCTCTGAAAACCCAGAAAATATCACCCAAGGGAAAAAAAAAACCTGAAACACCTGAACTAGAAGAAAGACAGGGAACAGCAGGGCAGCAGCCAGCAAACAGGTCTTCTAGTGCCTCAGCAAAAATAAGGGAGGCAGAACTACAAGGGGCCCCAGGCAGATAAGTACCCTGTGGCATTCATCTGAAAGGAGGTGAAGAAAACAACCTAAAGGCTTCCTAAAGCCCCGGCCTTGCTGATTCCAACCCAACACCAGGTGAGCTGTAGGAGCCCTGCAGCCTCCAATTGTGAAGAAATCCTGAAGCCCAGGTGGTAGAGCAGGCAAACACCAACACCTGGACCTCCGAGTGCCTCAGTGAGGGCGGGGAACCGGTGGAAACCAGCTCAGAAAACCACCAGGTGCCTCGGCACTCCACCAAAGGAATCTCCCAGTGCATTAGCAGAAACAGGGAGACAACACTGCAGGGGGCCCCAGGCAGATAAACACCCTGCAGCACCCATCTAAAAGGAGCTGAAGAAAGCTAAAGGAAAGGAAAAGCAGGCAACCTAGAATTGCCTGAAAGTTCCAGCCTTGCTGATTCCAGCCCAACATGAGGTAAGCTGCCAGAAACCTACAGCCTCCAATTGCCAGCATAAGAGGCCCCAGCACACAAAGCCAGTGACCAAGACCTAGGCTCCCAACACAAGAAGCTTGGGTCAGTACCCTCTGTTCCCAGCAGGAGAGCTCAATCTCTTTAAAGGCCAGGGAATAAAGAAACACCATGAGTAAAAAGAAATGTACCATAGATTCATATTATGAGAAGAGTGAAGATCAAGACAGAAATTCTGAAGAGGACAACATTGTCAACAAACCCACATCTGCAACAACAAAAGGGAATATGAACTGGTCTGAAGCCCAAAAAGCCTTCTTAGAAGAGCTCAAGAAGGATTTTAATAGTCAAATGAGAGAGGTAGAAGAGTCCTTCAAAAATACAATTGGCCAATTGGAAAAAAAAATACACTGAAGAAAACAAGTCCCTAAAAAACACAATTGGCCAATTGAAGAAGGAAGGACAAAAACTAACAGAAGAGTATACTGAAGGAAACAAGTCCCTAAAAAACACAATTGGCCAGTTGAAGAAGGAAGTACAAAAACTAACAGAAGAAAACAATCTGTTAAAAACTAGAATTGGACAAATGGAAACTAATGTCTCTATGAGAGAGCAAGAATCAGTCAAACAGAAACAAAAAAATGAAAAAATAGATGAAAATGTAAAATACCTCATCAGTAAAACAACCGACCTGGAAAATCGACTCAGGAGAGACAATTTAAAAATTATTGGACTACCTGAAAATCATGATGAAAAAAAGAGCCTGGACAGTATCTTTCAGGAAATCATAAAGGAAAACTGCCCTGAAGTCCTAGAACCAGAAGGGAAAATAACCATAGAAAGAATCCACGATCACCACCTGAAAGAGATCCCAAATTGACAACCAAGAATATAATAGCAAAATTCCAAAATTACCAGATGAAAGAGAAGGTGCTGCAAGCAGCCAGAAAGAAACAATTTAAATATCATGGAACCACAGTCAGGATTACACAGGACCTTGCAGCTTCTACATTAAAAGACCCGCAGGGGCATGGAACATGATATTCTGTAAGGCAAAAAGGAGCTTGGAATGCAGCCAAGGATCAATTACCCAGCAAAAATGAGCATCATTTTTCAAGGGAGGAGGTGGATATTCACGAAATACGAGACTTCCAAACTTTCCTGATAAAAAGACCAGAGCTCAACAAAAAATTTGATCTTCAAGTACAGGACTCAAGAAGGACTGAAAAAGGTAAATGGGACAGAAGATACAATATGTTGTTAAGGGGGGGGCTGTTTAAACCCCTACAAGGGAATATGAGACTTGCAACCCTTGAGAACTGTATTGTTATTACACCTTTTAAAGGAGTATACATAAAGAGGGTGGATATTAGTTGACTTTGATGTAATGATAAAAAAAAATCTAATCAAGTGGGTTAAATGGATCCAAATAAGTGGATCAATCTGATCTTAGAAAATGTACTGAGAAAGGAGGAGGCAGACAAGGGTAAATTACATTACAGGAAAAGACACAAAATCCTATTACAGCAGAGGGAAAGAAGGGAGGGGGAGCATTGTTTGAACCTTACTCTCATCAGATTTGGCTCAAGAAGGGCATAATATAATCAGTTAGGTATAGAAATCTAACTTGCCCTATAGGCAGTAGGAGGGAAAAGGGGAAAGAAAAGGGAGGGGAAAGAAAAGGGAGGGGGAAAGAAGGGAGGGAAGAAGCAGTAAGACTAAAGGGGAAGAAAAGGGAAAGGGATAATAAAAGGGGGAGGGACTGAAGGAGGTGGTGGTCAAAAGCAAAACACTAGTGAAGGGGGAAAGGAAAAAGGAGAAAGAAAAGCATAAATGGGGGGAAAGGATGGAGAAAAAGACACAGATAGTAATCATAACTGTGAATGTGAATGGGATGAACTCTCCCATAAAAAGGAAATGGATTGCAGAATGGATTAAAAACCATAATCCTACAATATGTTGTTTACAGGAAACACATTTGAAAAAGAGTGACACATACAGGGTAAAGGTAAAAGGCTGGAGCAGAATATATTATGTCAGCTGAAGTAAAAAAGCAGGGGTAGCAATCCTGATCTCAGACAAAGCAAAAGCAAAAATAGATCTAATCAAAAGAGATAAGGAAGGAAACTACATCCTGCTAAAAGGCACCATAGACAATGAAGTAATATCATTACTAAACATATATGCACCAAATGGTATAGCATCCAAATTCTTACAGGAGAAGTTCAGGGAGTTACAGGAAGAAATAGACAGCAAAACTATACTAGTGGGGGACCTGAACCTCCCCCTCTGCACTAGATAAGTCTAACCACAAAATAAACAAGAAAGAAGTTAAGGAGGTGAATAGAACATTAGAAAAGTTAGGTATGATAGACCTCTGGAGAAAACTGAATGGGGATAGAAAGGAATATACTTTTTTCTCGCAGTACATGGCACATACACAAAAATTGACCATGTACTAGGGCATAAAAACCTCACAATCCAATGCAGAAAGGCAGAAATATTAAATGCATCCTTTTCAGATCATGACAAATAAAATTATATGTAATAAAGGGCCATGGAAAGATAGACTAAAAAATAATTGGAAACTAAATAATCTAATCCTAAAAAATGATTGGGTCAAACAACAAATCATAGAAACAATCAATAATTTCATTCAAGAGAATGACAATAATGAGACAACATACCAAAACCTTGGGATGCAGCAAAGCAGTTCTTAGGGGAAGTTTTATATCTCTAAATGCTTACATAAATAAAATAGAAAAAGAGGAGATTAATGAATTGGGCATACAACTAAAAAACTAGAAAAAGAACAAATTAAAAATCCTCAACTAAACACCAAATTAGAAATATTGAAAACCAAAGGAAAAATTAATAAAATTGAAATTAAGAAAACTATTGAACTAATAAATAAAACTAAGAGCTGGTTTTATGAAAAAACCAATAAAATAGATAAGCCTTTGGTTAATTTAATTAAAAAAAGAAAGAAGAAAACCAAATTACTAGTATCAAGAATGAAAAGGGCGAAGCTACCACCAAGGAAGAGGAAATTAAAACAATAATTAGGAATTATTTTGCCCAACTATATGCCAACAAATTTGACAATCTTAGTGAAATGGATACATATTTACAAAAATATAAATTGCCCAGATTAACCGAAGAGGAAGTAAAATACTTAAATAACCCCATCTCAGAAAAAGAAATTGAACAAGCCATTGATGAACTCCCTAGGAAAAAATCTCCAGGGCCAGATGGATTTACATGCGAATTCTATCAAACATTTAAAGAACAATTAATTCCAATACTATATAGACTATTTGGGAAAATAGGTGAAGAAGGAGTCTTACCAAATTCTTTTTATGATACAAATATGGTGTTGATACCTAAACCAGGAAGAGTCAAAATAGAGAAAGAAAATTATAGACCAATTTCTCTAATGAATATAGATGCAAAAATTTTAAACAAAATACTAGCAAATAGATTGCAGCAACTTATCACAAGAATAATACACTATGACCAGGTAGGATTTATACCAGGAATGCAGGGTTGGTTCAATATTAGGAAAACTATCAGCATCATTGAGCATATCAACAACAAAACCAACAGAAACCACATGATCATCTCAATAGATGCAGAAAAAGCTTTTGATAAAATACAACACCCATTCCTATTAAAAACACTAGAAAGCATAGGTATAAATGGAGTCTTCCTTAAAATAATAAATAGCATATATCTAAAACCTTCAGCAAGCATTATATGTAATGGGGACAGGCTAGAAGCATTTCCAATAAGATCGGGGGTGAAACAAGGATGTCCATTATCACAACTGTTATTCAATATTGTACTGGAAACCTTAGCTTTAGCAATAAGAGAAGAAAAAGAAATTGAAGGCATTAGAATAGGCAAAGAAGAAACAAAGCTATCACTCTTTGCAGATGACATGATGATATACTTAGAGAATCCTAGAGAATTAAGTAAAACCTACTTGAAATAATAAACAACTTTAGCAAAGTTGCAGGCTATAAAATAAACCCACATAAATCATCAGCATTTCTATATATTACCAACAAAGCCCAACAGCAAAAGATAGAAAGAGAAATCCCATTTAAACTTACTGTAGACATTATAAAATATTTAGGAGTCTACCTCCTGAAACAAACCCAGGAACTCTATGAACACAATTACAAAACACTTTTCACACAAATAAAATCAGATCTAAATAATTGGAAAAACACCAGTTGCTCATCGGTAGGCCGAGCTAATATAATAAAAATGACAATCCTACCTAAGCTAATTTACTTATTCAGTGCCATAACAATCAAACTACCAAGAAATTATTTTATAGAGTTAGAAAAAATAATAACAAGATTTGGAAAAACAAAAAGTCCAGAATATCAAAGGAACTAATGAAAAGAATTGCAGGGGAAGGTGGCCTAGGAATTCCAGATCTTAAATTGTATTATAAAGCAGTAATCATCAAAACTGCTTGGTACTGGCTAAGAAATAGGGAGGTGGATCAGTGGAATAGGTTAAATATGCAAGACACAGCAGGCAATAACTATAGTAATCTATTATTTGATAAACCCAAAGACCCCAGCTTCTGGGATAAGAACCCACTCTGAAAAAAAACTGCTGGGAAAACTGGAAAAGAGTATGGCAGAAACTAGGCATAGACCCAAATCTCACACCATATACCAAAATAAAGTCAAAATGGGTTCATGACTTAGATATAAAGGCTGATACCATAAGTAAACTGGGAGAACAAGGAATAGTTTGCCTATCAGATCTATGGAGAACAGAAGAATTCATGACCAAACAGGAGATAGAGAGCATTATGAAAAGCAAAATGGATAATTTTGATTACATTAAATTGAAAAGTTTTTGCACAAAAGAAGCCAATGCAACTAAGATTAGAAGGAAGGTAGAAAATTGGGAAAGAATTTTTACAACCAGTCTCTCTGATAAAGGCCTCATTTCTAAAATATTAGAGAATTAAGACAAATTTATAAGAACACAACCTGTTCCCCGATTGATAAATGGTCAAAGGATATGAACAGACAGTTCTCAGATGAAGAAATTAAAGCCATCTATAGTCATAAGAAAAAATGCTCTAAATCGTTATTGGTTAGAGAAATGCAAGTCAAAACAACTCTGAGGTACCACATCATACCTATCAGATTGGCCAACATGACAAAACAGGAAAATGATAAATGTTGGAGAAGCGGGAAAATTGGAACACTAATACATTGTTGGTGGAGTTGTGAAATGATCCAACCATTTTGGAGAGCAATTCGGAATTGTGCCCAAAGAGCTACAAAAATGTGCATACCCTTTGATCCAGCAATAGCACTTCTAGGGCTATATCCCAAAGAGACCAGACAAATGGGAAAAGGACCCACATGTACAAAAATATTCATAGCAGCTCTTTTTGTGGTGGCAAAGATTTGGAAATTGAGAAGATGCCCATCTTCTGGAGAATGGCTGAGCAAGTTGTGATATATGAGTACAATGGAATACTATTGTGCTATAAGAAATGATGAATAGGCTAACTTCAGAAAAACCTGGAAAGACTTATATGGTCTGATGCTGAGTGAAGTGAACAGAACCAAGAGGACTTTGTACACAATAACAGAAACATTATGCAATGACTAATATTGTTAAACTGAACCCTTCTCAGCATTATGAGGATCTAAGACATCTCCAGAGGCCTCAGGGTGGAAAATGCTGTCCACGTCCAAAGAAAGAACTATGGAAGTCGAATCACTCTCACTTATTTTTATGTTCTGTTGAATTTTGTTTCATCCTTCTGATGGTTCCTCCTATTGGTTTTAATTTTTACTTACAACTTCACTAAAAAAAACCCACTATATTGAATGTTAAGTATGCAAATGAGTTTTTGTGTGTGGGAGAGGGTTATGTGGCCCCAAAGTATGCATAGACCAATCATTAATTAAGGTCCTCAATTTTTTGACATCCAAGAAGAACACTGTAGTGACCTCTGTAAGGGTATTTTTGCCCTTAAGTAATCCTGGGGCAGAGGAAGACTTTTCTGAATTTTAATATTAAATGTATTGTTACTAATGATTTTGTCTAATCTAAAAATCAAGCAGAGGAACCACCACTAGTTTTTACTGGCAATAGCTGGAGCATAGGAAATGAGAAGAGAAGCAGAAAACAACACAGTTAATCCCATCATTAAGTATTCCCTTACTATGCTAGATGTTATACACAGCAAACAGAAAACGGGTAGTTTCTGCTCCTAAGGAGACTAGAGATAGATTGTCAAAAACATGCAACAAACTAATGTTGCATCCTGATATAAGCATATTTCTAAGTTTGTTATGAGTAAGGCCAGGAAATAAGATGATGAGCATTTATTAAGTGTGGATATTCCAAGAACTGAGCTATGAGCAAAAAAGAAAGTCTCTGCTCTCATAGAATTTACATTCTGATAAAGAGAAGACAGTGCATAAGAGGGAGCTGAAAAGCAATGTGGGATTGGGGGAGAAAGTGTTTGGCATCGTGGAGAAGCCCAGAGAAACAGAAGAACAGTTAATTGAAAAACAAAGCATCACTGGCCCAGACCTGTCTACAGAGTGGAGGAGTTCCAGAAGGAATCATCAGGGAGGAAAGGAAGTTATATAGAGGGTTTGGTCGTTTGAAAGGGCAGGAGCAAGTAAAAATTACTTACTGGGAGTACTATGGTGATAGAGGTCAAAGGGCCAGGTAAGACATAGAGAGGTTTCTGGGAGCTAGCGTAGTAAACAGTGACCACAGTGTCATATTTGGTTGTTTGCTTTTATTCAATTAGGCAACACATACAGATAAGAGGCTTGTCTTATTGCTATCCTAAGCACTAATATATCTGAATCATCTAGTGAAACTGATGTAGAGGTATCAGGTATTCTAGGGCCAAAACAGGTGCCTCAAATGAGATTTCTTGGCTTTCCTACTGCCACTAGTGACTCCAAGCCTTCTTTATCAATCTACAGGGACATTCCAGTAGTAGATCACCCTTCTCAGTTCTAATCTCACATTTACCATCTGCATGGCGATGAGTCTTACAGGCATCTCAGACTCAGCATGTCTCAACCTGAACCGTTCCTGCTCCACAGTCCATCTCCCTCTTAATTTCCCTGTTTCCGTCGAGAGCAACACCATCCTCCCAGGCGCCTAAGTTCACAATCTTGGAACCACTCTTTACTTTGTTCTGTCCATCGCGCCTCGTATCAAATCAATTGCTGAGCATCATAGAATCTATCTGTGCGTGTCTCTTTCTAGCCATTCAGATAGTTTCTAACCTAGGCCCTCATTAGCTCTCTCATGGCCAGTTATAGTAGTCTGCTATTTGATGTCTCTTCTTCTAGTCTCTCCCATAGTTGATGAATTGATGACCCCAAAGCATCAATCTGATCATGTCACAACCTTAGTAAAATTTTTGTTTTTGTTGTTGTTCAGCTGTGCCTGACTCTTTGTGACCCCGGTTGGGGTTTTCTTGGCAAAGAGACTGGAGTGGTTTGTTATTTCCTTCTCTACCTCATTTTACAGATGAGGAACAGAGGCAGACCGGGTTAAATGACTTACCCAGGGTCACACAGCTAGTAAGGATCTGAGTCCAGATTTGATCTCAGGCAGATGATTCTTCTTGACTTCAGGCCTGGCATTCTTTCCACTGGTAGCTGACCCACTAAAAAAAAAGTGACAAAACCCCCTTCATGGCATCCCTATTACCTTCCCAATCTTACTCGATGCTATGTTTCTTCTATATAGTCCATGTTTTGATCAAACTAGACTTCTAGCTTTTCTCTGCATGGGATATTCCATCTCCTGTTCATATTCCTTTGCACTGATATTATCTCCTGCCTGGCATATACTTCCCTACCTTCCTAGCTAGGTGATATGGCAGAGTGATAAGTTTAGATTTAGAAAAGCCTGTGTTCAGGTACTTACTAGCTGAGTGACCCTAGGCAGGTCATCTAACCTATTTGTGTCTCAGTTTCCTCATCTGTAAAAGGGTATAATAGTCCCTACCTCTCAGGGTTGTTGTGATCAAATGAGATAATATTTGTAAAGCACTATGCAAAACTTGAAGTGTTATATAAATATTATTATTATTATTGTCATTAATATTACTATTATTCCAGTGCCATCTCTATCTCCTGAACTGTAAGTGATTTCATTCTCTTGGAATGACTTTGTATATACTTCATATTTCCTATTTGAGAACTTATCGGGGCAGCTAGGTGGTACAGTGGATAAGAGCACCAGCCCTGAAATCAAGAACACCTGAGTTCAAATCTGATCTTAGACCAGACACTTGACACCTACTAGCTATGTGACCCTGAGCAAGTCACCTAACCCCAATTGCCTTGCCAAAAAAGAAAAAAAAGAGAGAGAGAACTTATGACATCCCTCACTAGAACGTAAGCTCCTTGAGGACAATAACTATTACATTTTTGTCTTTGTCCATTTTTGGCCCCAGTGCCTACCACATGTATGTACTCAATAAATGTTAAATTGGAATTGAGATCCATGCTCTGTTCTACTAGAATGGAGCAAGTGTTCCAAGCTAAGCACTTTCAGTGAAATCTTCTCTCATCAGATTGTCTCCAGGATAGTAGAATATCACATAAAAAGCACTTGTGGGGGCAGCTAGGTGGCGAAGTGGATAGAGCATCTGCCCTGAAGTCAGGAAGACCTGAGTTCAAATGTGGCCTCAGACCAAATCCTTGACACTAACTGTGTGACCCTGGGCAAGTCACTTAACCCCAATTGCCTAAAAAGAAGTTTTAAAAAAGTAATTATAAAAAGCACTTGTGGGTGTTCTTGCACCATCCCTGATTTGTGTTTAGATTTCCTTGCATTTGATCCCATACCGAATGAGGGATGTTTTGCCACAAGACCTGCACTATAGACTTGGCAGCTTAAGGAAAACAAATGGCCTCAATATAAGATATGCTGATGCTTCTGTCACTTCTGATACTGGAAAAGCTGCTGCCTCTACATTTTCTACACTTTCCCCCCAGCATAATGTTAAGCAATAGAACAAGGGACACTCTAGTGGACTCTAATGGTCTGATAATGGACCACAATAAAAGTTATGTGTCCCCCGCTGAAGGTGAAGGCACATAATGGTTGGTGAGATCCATTATCTGACCATTAGATGGAGACAATTGTTAAAATAAATTTTAGAAAGGTTATTTTCACTTGTTTCCCGTATTTTAGAAAAATAATTTAAGGAATTCCCCAAAGAATGGTTGGTGATCTGCATGCATGCCTATGGTTTTATGTATATACACATACTAATATCCTTATATTGATAAGGATAGATGAATGTAATTTATCCTATCTCACCTAAACACGACAGAGAATGAATATGGAGCTACATCATATTTCAACCATTAATTAGCATTTTATGCATTAGGGAAGAAATAAATTACATAAAACAAGGGATCAGAAGAGCAAAGGTAGATATGGACTCACTACAGAAGATCAGCTCCTTGTATATTTTCCCCACTTCCCTATCCCCCTGACCCCAATACTTCACCCTGACTAACACACACACACACACATACACACACACATGCATCTCACAGCAAAACATTGGATAGCTTTAGAGTATATTCTGCAGATGAGTCTCCTTAGGAGGAAGCTTTTGAAAGTGCCAAGGCCTATTCAGTTACAGAGGTGGTGCGTTATCATTCTTGTGTCTTAGTAATATTTCCTTAGCAATCAATAAATACATCTTTAGCCATTTCATTTGGCCTTTGGGGACTCCTGGTATTTGAGTTGTGTCTCCCAGTGAACATAATGGTATCATTATATCAATATCCCTTTTTCATAATGATGCACTTAATTTGAAAAAAGATCTGCTCTCCATTCTCTTCGGGTGATCCCAGAGCCAGAGCAGGTAACTCCCTGCTGTCTTGTGTGGGGCTAGTGATATTTGAAGTGACTAAGCTCCAGCATGGAAAGTGGATAAGAGATTCACTACAATCTTAAAATTGGCTCTCTGGAGTGCTTTATAATTTAAAGACCAAAAGTTACTTATGTTCCTGTGTTCTTTGAGAGAGGTGCATATCCAAGCACAATGAACTGGACATCCAAAATGTGTGGCACATTGAGTACAGAATATAAGTAACCCTGTTCCTCCTGCCCCCAAATATATTTTTCCTTAAGACTTTTGTGATAATTATGCCTATGTGGAACTCACTCCTTTGCTTCCATTTTCTTGGTTTCTCTGATTTGAAATATTGATTCTAAGACAGATGAAAGACTTTTCTGGTCCCTTGACTTCTAAATTCTCCACGTTTTAGAGAGTTGTTGATTTTTAAGTTTTTCATTGCACTTTACTTCTAGATGTTTATTGATCTTTTAAAATAAAAATTTTAAGTTTTCTTAGCAACTGTTAATAATTGGATTTTGATGCTCTGCTTCTCTTCTTCAGCATGGTCAGAGAATAGGGTGTTCTGTCCATAGGAAGTTGCCACATATACAATGCCTGGACAAACATTTTTCAAAGCAATTTGATAAACTGCATTAAATGTTAAAAATTATGTCGAATATAATTTAATCTTTCTTGATGATGCAGGGGCTACTTCAAGATTGATTTTGTTCTGCCTCAGGGTTATGGCTATAAGCATTGATTCTTATTTGTACTGCATGAGATATGAGGAAAATGCCTGTTAACTGAGATATGTTTGCTGGAATGATGAAGAACAGAAAGTTTGTTATATCAACTTCCCAGGGCCTTGTTCCTTTGTATGAATTTACTATGAGAAAAAAGCATCTCATCTTATAGGAAAACCCAACATTTTATTCTGATTTCTGATTTGTGACATCATTGTGTATGTTTTTGCTCTGGCACTTATCATTATATGCTGGAATTACTCAGCTGCTTTAAATAACAGTTTTGTTTCCTATTTTTGTACGATTATAACAGTATAGCTGTGGAGCTGGTACGGTCTTCGGAGATCATCTGGGCCAACACCTTTCTTTTATAATTGAAGAAACTAAGAAGCATAAGTCAAATAAGTGAGATTATAGATGCAGAGCTGGAAGGGACCTCAGCCACCTTCTAATCCAACCCGTTTAATTTACAGATGTGGAAACTGAGGCATAGGGAGGTTAAGTGATTAGCCCAAGGTCACACTGGTAGTGAGTATCAGGGATGAAGTCTGAACCAAGGTCCTTTCATTCTAGATCCTATGCTTTTTCCACTGTACCAGGAAACAAGGACAGCAAAACTTCAGCAAAACTGTGAACAGGAGGACTTTAAAAACAAGCAATAGGTTAATTGATTCTTTTTGAGTACTATGTATTCCACTGGGTTCACCTTACTTTCATGTGATAGGAAGCCTGATGTAGTCCAGCAGGAGTGGGGAACCTGCAGCCTCCAAACCACATGCAACCCCCTGGGTCTTCAAGTGTGACCCTTTGACTGAATCCAAACGTCACAAAACAAATCTCTTCAATCAGACTCAATCAAAAGGCTGCACTCGAGGACCTAGAAGGCCACATGAGGCCTTGAGGCCGCAGGTTCCCCACTCCTGGACTATAGTAGATTGACTGTTAGACCTAGAAGAAGGAAGAGCTGGGTTCAAATCCTACCTTTGACATTAATCAGCTTTGTCACTTAATCTCTCTGTGACTCAGTTTGCTCATTTACAAACTAGAGGTCATAATATCTGTAATACTTAACTAGAGGGAAGTTGTGAGGCTCAGAGAGCTAGTACTTGTAAAATGCTTTGTAAACTTTATTCCTTAGATACTTACAGTCTCTTCTTCCTCCCCCCAAACAATCTTACTACCGATTCCTTTGTATATCCCTCAAATAGCAACAATAATGATGACTTACATTTATATAATATCTCAAAAAAAAATCTCACCACTGAGTCCTTTGTGTATCCCTCAAATAGCAACAATAATGATGACTTACATTTATATAAGGCTTTATGGTTACAAAGTGCTTTCATGCATATTGTTTTGCATAGTTCTCCCAGACCTGTGAGTCAGAGAGTGCCTCATCATCGTTTGACAGAGAAGGGAACCAATATTCAAAAAGGATGTGACTTTCCAAAAGATACCCTACTCACAATATGTTTATAGCTGCCTCCTTCTCTTCTTCCTCCTCTTCTTCTTCTTTCTTGTCAGGCTAAAAAGACCCATAATTTGCTTTTTGGGGTCATTATTATAGATCTTCTTTTAACCAGTCGAATGTTCGATATTTTAAGATCACTGATTTTTTTTTTGGTTGTTGGCTTCAAAGATGTAATGTATGACATCTTGTTTCATTGCTTAACTTGCACTGACATTTCCTGAGCTCTTTCCTTAATTATATTAAAGTACTCATTTTTAGACTGCTCTTCTCTCCTTCCTGCAATCCTCAGAAAACCTCGGTTGTCAAACTGGAGTTGAATGCTATATTATCTTTAAATGGCTTTGTCATGTGGCATTCAGTGTGTGCCCCCCTCTTTGTGCATACTGTGTTTCTGTCTCACATACCTGAAATCAACCTGCTAAAATCTCCATCTCTATCACATGCTCAGTGAACAGCAAAACAAGAGCCAGTGTCCCTGGAGAATGCTGAAGCCAAGGACGGTGTGTTCCAACTTTACAATGAAATGCAGATTTCCCATTAAAAGACAATTTTTTTTTCCTTTCAAAAGGTTGAATCTGATTTTATTTTAAAAATAACCCCTAATGGATAAATATGTAGCACAGAAAAAAATCTCATGCAAGAATATTCCTTGACTCTGGGCCCAGAGCATTTTCATTTGATTATGAATTAAACAAAATTTCATTAACTTTGAGGTCTTGACTCTCAATATTTTGTTCCATGGTAGTCAAAATGAATGTTGGAAAGCATGTTGGGTTCAATAATATTCCCTCTCGTACTTCAATTATTCATTTCATTTGGGTTGTCAGTTAATGATGGCCTTGTGTAGACTGATGAATTTTCAAGAATCGCTCAGGGTGAGAAGATGAGGAGGCATTGTAGTTTGCACCAGGGGAAAGAGTATCCACACTGAGGAGATCACAGATCTATGGAGCCAAGTAAAATGATGCAAGAAATCCTTAGCTGATTGATATCTCTTCTAGGAACAACTTAGCCTTTTTTTACTTCTTAAATTTCCACCCTATCTCCCAAAGTCTGGGCCTATAAATACATAGAACAGACAAATGCTCATGTGGCATAATTTGTGGGTCCCCCATGTGTTGGGTTGGTCAGAGTCAGTTTTCGGGTACTTTAGGTTAGATATCAGTACAAAATGAGATATGTTTTTGTAGGCCATTCAGCAGTTAAGAAAAGAAGATGGACTTTGCCATAATGGAAGAAGGGTACTCAATAAGTTTAGGCACTGAGGACACCTTGCACTGATTCTTTTTTTTTTTAAATCTTTTTTTTCCCTTTGTTTATCCGATCCCGCCCCCCTTTCCCTCTCTCTTAACCCTGTCCCTCCTCAGAAGTGTCTGATTTTGATTACCCCCCCATTTATTCTATTCTCTCTCTTAACCCTGTCCCTCCTCAGAAGTGTTTGCTTCTGATTAACCTCCCCACCCATCCCGATTCTCTTCAAGAAGGAAGGATAAGCAACAACAACAGCAAGGGTTGATTTAAGGGAATAAAGCCCCCTTCCTTGATTTGCCCATTGTAATCCACTAGTCAACCATCAGAGAACCCTACGACTTGTGTCTTGTCATCAGGGGACTAGGAAGTTATATCAAAACCCTGAACCTTTAGTTCTAGGAGTCAACCATGACTCACAGAAGGTGAACCAAAATAGTTTCCTAAGAATTATCTGAGTATCCAGAGATAAAGTGAAATAAAACATAGAATTGAGAGTTTTGCCAGTAGTGATATATGTATAGGTATATCGATTGGTGTAGGACACAGGCTCAGTTTCTTGAAGGACAAAGTGGATACTCCTTTGAAAGGCATCCTGACATGGTGAATCATGAGCCTCAGTGTAGGGATCTCCAGGTATGGGATCTCCTTCCTTAGGTCAGATCAGAAACAACTCTGCAGATTATAGCTTTGGATGACTGCCTATGATACCAAGCTGTTAATTCATTTGGCCTGCCATCCAGCCAGTAATGGTCAGAGGACAGACATCAACCCAGGTTTTCTTGATTCTAAGGCCAGCATGCTAGTGCCTGCTAACCACCATGCTATCTCTCCTCTAGTTTAATATCAAGTACATATTTTTCTTAAATAGATATGAGAAGCTTTAGACATAGTAGGAAAAGGACTGAATATTTACTATTTACTCCTCTGCAGCATTACCATGTTAAAGAATCGTCTGCCTTATCTGGCTTCTGACCTTATCATTTCACTGAAACTGCTGGCTCCCAAGTTGCTAATGACCTCCTAGTTACCAAATCCAATGGCCTTTTTTCAATTATCATTCTTCTTGACCTCTGGGTAGACTTTTACACTGTTGATTGCTCTCTCCTCCTTGATATTCTTTTCTCTTTTGGTTTTTAGGACAGCTCTCTCTTCTGGTTTTGCATCTACTTGTCTGAATGTTTCTTTTCTGTCTCCTTTGCTGGATCCTCCTCCAGATAACACCCTCTAATCATAGATATCCTTCTGTCCTGGGCTCTCTTCTCTTCTCCCTCTGTATTACTTCACTTGGTAATCTCATCAGCTCCCATGGATTTCCTATTTATCCTGCATAAAGGAATGGTCCTGGAGTCAGGACCATTTGCTTTGCATATCTGTTTGCATGTTGTCTTCCCCGTAGATTGTAAACTCCTTGAAATCAGAGACTGTCTTTTGCCACTTTTTGTATCCCCAGTGCTTAGTACCATGCCTAACACAAAGTAAGTACTTAAAAATACAGGTACTTAATAATAAGTAGTAGTGGAAGTGATGAGATTCTAGCTGAGCCACTTAAAAACATTTCTAACAGAAGATGATGTTAAATGCTGTACTCAATATGTCAGCCGGTTTGGGAAACTAAAAAGTGGCTACTGGATTGTAAAAATCAGTTTACCTCACAATCCTAAAGAAGGGCAAAGCCAACGGATGTTCAAATTACTGAACAATTGAACTCATTTCACGTGCCAGCAAGATTATGTTTAAGATTCTGCAAGCAAGTCTTCAGTAACGTATTAACCAAGAATTACCAGAGGAGCAGGCTGGTTTTTAAAGAGGTGGAGGAACTAGAGACTAAATTGCCAACATTTGCTGGATTACAGAGAAAGGCAGGGAGTTCCAGAAAAACATCTACTTCTGTTTCATTCACTATGCTAAAGCCTTTGACTGTGTGGATTCCAACAAAATGTGTCAAATCCTCAAAGAGTTGGGAGTACCAGATTATCTCACTTTTCTTCTAAGGGACCTGTATAGAGGTCAAGAAGTATCAGTTAGAACCAAACATGGAACAACTGATTGTTATAATGTTAAAAAAGGAGTAGGACAAGGCTGTATATTGTCACCTTATTTATTTAAATTACATGCAAAGTATATCCTATGAAATGCCAGCCTAGATGAATCAAAAGCCTGGAGTTAAAGTTAGGAGAATTAAGTTAGGGAGAAATATTAACCATCACAGATATGCACATAATAATACTCTGAGAGCAGAAAGTGAAGAAGAATTAAGAAGCCTCTTGATGAGGGTGAAAGAAGAGAGTGTAGAAGCTGGCTTGAAGTTTAACATTAAAAGAAAAAAACCTAAGATTTTGGCAACTATTTCCATTACTTTCTGGAAAACAGAGGGAGAAGAAATGGAAGCAGTGTCAGATTTTATAGTCTTGGTCTCAAAGATCACTGCAGACAGCAACATGAAGTTAAAAGCTGCTTGCTCCTTGGAAGGAAAGCTATGGCATATCTGGACAGCATACTAAAAAGTAGAGACATCACCTTGCTAACAAAGGTCTGCAGAGTCAAAGCTATGGTTTTTCCAGTAGCAATTTATGGCTGTGAGTGTTGGATTATAGGAGCTGAGTGCCACAGAATCAACACTTTTGAATTGTGGTGCTGGAAAAGACTTTTGAGAGTCCTTTGGACAGCACAGAGATCAAATCAGTCAATACTTACAGAAATTAATTCAGGCTACTCCCTGGAAGGTCAAATACTACAGCTGAAGCTTAAAAACTTTCACCACATAATGAGAAGATGGACATTCATTGAAAAGACCAAGAGTCAGAACCACTGAACAATAACAGTGTCAAGGGAAACAGCCACCCTTGAGTCTTCTCTTTTGGCCTAAAATAAGATTGATTCTCTTAGGTTGTCGCTTATATACAACACAGACACGAATATAGAATTTTGTAGAATAAGTTGTTGATTTAAGGGAATCTCTCATTTTCTCTGTTGTTCGGTCATTTCGGTTGCATCCAATTCTTTGTGACCCCATTTGGAATTTTTTGGCAAAGATACTGGAGTGGTTTGCCATTTCCTTTTCCAACTCATTTTATAGATGAGGGAACTGAGGCAGAGTTAAGTGACTTGCCCAGGGTCACACAGTTAGTAAGTGTCTGAGGCCAGATTTGAGCTCAGGAAGATGAGTCTTCCTGACTCCAGGACCACTCCTTTATCCACTGCACCAACTAGATTTCCTCTCATTTTCTTTATGGCAGATACGTGCACATATCTGTATCTTACTCTTTTATTTTATCATAAACCCTTAACTAAAGCCTTCCTCCAATGTATCACCTAAGGTTCTCAGAATCCATACCAATGGATCACAAACTCTGACAAGTTCTATCAAGTTAGAAAAGCTACAAGTGTCTGATTGGTGATTGACTGTATGCGAGGAGTGAGAAACAGCCCAGGTCAAGCTATCTGAATTTACAGGGGTTCCTCACAAGGTTCCAAATCCTGGCTCTGCTATTTACCAACTGTGTGACCTGGGGGAAGTAATTTAACCTCCCTAGGACTCAGTTACTCATCTATAGAATAAGGGGGGTTGGATTAGATGGCCTCTTAATTCCCTTCTAGCTCTAAATCTGTAACCCTATAATTACATTCCCCAAACCTGATATGAACAATGGAACTCTACAGTCTCCAAGAAATTAAAGGTGCATCCTAAAAAGCAATGTAGAGGACAGTGGTGAAGGTGAGTAGGCTGCAACATATGCCCAGGGAAGAATTATTCAGGAAAAGCTTTATGCAGAAAGTGTACTTTTATCCCTATAGTTTAGGTATAATCCCATTTATCTCTCCACCATCACCTGCAGAAAGGACTATAAATAATGCCTTCACAGAGGACTCACTGATCTTACCTGGTCCACCAAATAATTTTAAGTGTCTCAGAAGTTTTTCAGGCTTATCCAACTTGCTGACCGCTGCTGTATATTTTCCCAATTTCCCCAAAAGCATCTTCCTTCTGGTATAGCTAGTTTCTGGGTAGCTGGTTTAGGTTACATGACATAGGAATTGGTATCCTACCACATGTCAACAGATAGCTTCTGAGAAAGAATCTCAGCTGAGAAAGTTTTTCATTTCAGAGACTGGGAGGAAAACAAGTCCAACATCCAGCTTCTGGAGAACATGATGAGAAGAGACAATTCCTAGGAGATGGCAGATCACCAATAGTCTACTGTGAGATCAGCCCACATATCTTTTCTAGGCTCCCTGGACAGAAATACTTTCTAATCGTGCCCGCAGGCATAAATCTAGAACCCAGTAGATAGATAGATAGAACAGGCCTTGGAGTCAGGAAGATCTGACTAGAATTTAATCCTGCCTTTGATACATACTTGCTGTAACCCTGGGCAAATTGCTTTCCCTCTCAGTGTCCCAGGGAACACTGTTAGGCTATAAGAATAGAGGAGGTGCTGACTTGCACTGGTAGAGAAAATTCCATCACTAGGGGTTCACCTTATTAATGAAATCATGGGTCAGGTTAAAAACAAACAAACAAAAAAGACCACAATGGTGCCATTTTAGTTTGGGCCTAGACATATTTCCTCTATTATCTTTGCTACTAGAGTCCTGTCTCTGCTCTCCTTGTGAGTTTTTTATTTTACTTTTCATTTTCAGGATTAAAAAAAATAGTTGTTTCTGCTCAGGTCGTTTGGAAATAAGGAAGGCCTAGTCGGTTTAGTGAGCCATATTTTACAGATTTGTCTAGATCGACGCTTAAGCGTTTTTATTATCGATATTTCCATTAACTTGCTAGGGTATGAACCATTAAAATAAATTTAATATAAGCTTTATGCTTAGCCTAATCTTAGGTGTAGAACAATGGCTAAGTTTAAGTTCTTTATCTTGATGATGATAATAGTGATTGTAATAACTCCCATTTATGTTATACTTTATTTCACAGGTAGCATTATAGTTTTATCTATCTCAATCTAATCTGAAATGTAAATGATCACAGTTCTAAGGCCTTCTTAGGAGTCCAGCTATCACCCTAAATGTGGCAGAACTTCCCAAAAAAAACCCAATATAATACTCATTCAACACATTTTTACATTCTTCTGATAGAAGTTTATTATCTAATGTTGAGAATGCCAGCCAGATCCTTAAAAATGTGCATACAATAACAGATAGTAGTTCTCCCAGCCTAACCAAGGAAGTGGAAATATCTAATTGATTGCCAAGCACCTTATTTTTCTCTGAAGCCCAGGGAGTTTTCATAGAAATTTGGCCCCTAATGTACCCTAAATCCTGCTACAGAAACTAATGAAGTCATACTGATTGGTTCCACCATAGATTTTTGCTATATAACTTCAGCTTGACCTACATTGCTCACCAGCAAATCTTTTTTCTTTGTCTTTAGCTGTCTCCATCACATTGCTCATGGTCAGTGTTCCAAACCCCTTTTTCTCCAGTTAAAACCTTAATCTTAGTACTGGTCCCTCACTATCAGCAAACATCTTTTCTTTCCACTTCCCTGAGCATCTGTTCTAACTTCTTTCATCTTCCTTCTTCTACTTAATACATTTTTGTACCCTCATTCATATTTGCTTTCATTACCATCTCAGAAGACAAGTTGTCCATCTCTTTTTTTTTTCAAGGCTAACTTTTCCACTTCTGTCTTTTATCCCTATGTTCTCACATTCTCTGAGAGCTTGCTTTATCAAGCACCTGCCTATCTGTTTTGCATTTTCAATAAATTCCTTATCAATAACTCCTCTATTATTGCTCCAAAAATCAGTTAAAATAACCTTCCTTTGATCCTGTCACTTGCTTAAACTATGGTAATACATTTCTCTCTTATTTCCTCCATAGGCAGCATGATGTACTGGAAAGTGTACTGATATTAGAATACGACACACTGGGTTTAGAACCTCTGCTACTTATCATGTGTGCCATCTTGCTTAATCATTCCAGACATTGATTTCATATCTGTGCAAACCCTTTGTAGAATTTCCTCTCACTATACAAAACCTGGCATGAGAACCCACAGTGTGTCCCCTTGCATGGGGCTTGGATTGCTCACTCTCTCTGGCCTGGATCACTGATCCTAACACGTCCTCACACTGGTGGGTCTGGATTCCTAAAGATGAAACAACATCATATGTCTTCAACATAAACTGTCTAAGAGATTTAGGGTAAGCCAGTTGTGGGGGAAATAGAGTCACCCTACTCTGAAGAGTAACTCCTCATTCCCCACTGGTATACTTCCCATCTACATGAGATTAGTCATCCATAATGGTGACATCATTCATTCTCAAACATAGAACACTTACTCAGTGATAAGGCCAGAGCAATAATAATCAATACATCATAGTTATTCTATGCAAATCAAATGCAGGCATGATTAATACATCAGAGTTCACACATAAACCTGAGTCACTCTCACACCAATGTACACAATATCCATAGGGGAGAATAAGCACATGTTTACAAAACGAAGCAGGGAGACACATGACTGAGAATAGCCCATGTTGTCAAGGCTCTTTATAACTTTGGACTATAGTCTTTGATGTCCGTGGCACATTCATAAGCAGTCTTTACTGCATGAAGCCACTTCTCTGCTAACTGCTCCTATTCTGGTTCTCACTGTTCTCCCACTGGGCAAATCTGCTTCTCTTCTACTCTTGAAATGATAAAGCCATGAAAAATTTTTCACTGAAAATCACCAGAAAAGAATTCTGGGTACTATTATATTGATAAGCAATTCACAAGAACTACACAGCTCCTTGAATTTGCTCTCTGGGTAATATAGGCAAGCCCAGCCAGCTCTTCACTGAATGGGATGTTAGTTTATCCAATCAGCTTCTTAGCTCATAGCAAAATTCCTTAGGAGGGCTCTCCAGGTAAACATGGGAACAATTCCACCCATCTTTTCACTCAACAGTATTTTGTGTCCTCCAATCAATTTTAACCTAAAACTTGAAAACCAAAGCTTGTCTTTCCCCTTTACTTTTCCCTCTCAAACCAGATGGGAATAAGGTGTGGGGGTTGGTTGCAAAGGGCAATCAAGTACTTCTGGGAAATTTTATCTGTAAAACTGAAGATAGCACTAAAGGTCAATAGTCAGAATTCAGCTGTCTTCCAATTGCCTTCCGCCTTTCTCCAGCATATCACCAATGCCCAGAGGAGCAGCTTAAACTTGTCAGCTGACTATGCTGCCTTCTTAACGGTTCTATTTTCTGCTAATTTTTTCTTGTCCTTTTTACTCAGTCCCTTGATGACTTCTGTATCAGTTTCTCTACTAGGACTTCTCTCTCAAAGCAGCATGCACCTCTTAATTGCCAAGTCCAATGGCTCCCTTATAGATGTGACCCTAATTGAACTCACTGCAATATTTGGTGTTACTATCTCCTCCCATCTTCTACCTTTGCATTCTCTTTATTCATTTCAATTTTCTTGACTGTTACTGCTTTCCTCATCCTACAAATTTAGGTTCCTTGGCAATCTTCTCTTCTGTATTTTCTCTATTGGTGAATTTATCCACTCTCATCATTTCAATTATCCAGGTTATATGAGTGAATCCCAAATATGATTTCTCTGTCTCTCACCTAACCTACATATTTTTTTCTTTATTCTATTTATAAATTTTATTAATATCTTTTTAGTCACCATTATTTCTCAATATACTCTCTGAACCACTTAATTCTCACTTTTTACAAGAAAAAAACAAACAGATAAAACACAGTTAAAATGTTACCCTGCCTGACAGTGTATGCCACATTCTATTGTCCCTCATCACTGTACCAAGAGGAGAGAAGTACTTCTTCATCATGTATTCTCTGAGATAAGGTTCGTGAATTCAGATATTCAGCTACCTATTAAAATTCCACTTTGGACTTTTGCAGAAACACAGATTTACTTCTCCAATTGAACTCACCATCTTCTTTCTAAAATCTGCCTTTACTCTTCACTCACTTATCCACAGTCCCACAAACCTCCCAGTTACCCAAGCTTGAAATCTCTAAACCATCTTTGTGTCCTCCCTCTCTCTGGCTCTGTATATCCAAATTCTGTCAAGTTCTATTTATTCTACCTTTTCAGTATAACCTGAATTGGTTCCCTTTTCTCTCTTCTCTCTTACCCTGCATCAGGAAATCATTACCTCTTCCCTAGACTACTGAAATAACCTTCCACCTGCTTTTCTCTTTTCCAGCCTCTTTCACCTCCAATCTATCTTGCCCGTTGTTGCTGAATTAATCTTTCTAATATGCAGTTCTGATTATATTCCTGTTCTTCTCCGAAATTTTCAAAGGCTCCACACTGCTGAAAAAGTATAGTTCTAACAACTTAGCCTCATATGTAAGATACTCCACACTTTGGCCTCAATTTACTTTTCCAGATTTATCTTACATTACTACTCGGTTTCGTCCAGAATGCCTTACACTCCAGACAAACTAGATTCTTGGAAGGTGTTCCATTCTTTCCCACCTCTATGCCTTTGTAGTTCTCCTGTAATGCCACAGAATCTCAGATGTTGAGACTGATATGTTAAAATTACACAAGATTTCTTGAAAAATGCTACAGGAAATAAAACTTTGTTAGATGATTATAAATGTCAAATGAAACATAAAAGGAATACACGTGCTTGCAAAGGTGTTTGGAGGATGTCCATTGAAAAGACCAAGTGGAAGAGAGGCTCCCTATGGATAATTAGATCTTTTAGACATCCCATTTTCAGATGGCACTATGTGAATTGCATCATCTCTTAACACTGCAGTCTTCAGAATGAGACATATAATCATTTGAATGTCATTGTTCAGTTGTTTTAGTAGCGTCGCACTCTTTGTGACCCCATTTGGGGTTTTCTTGACAAAGAATCTAAATAGGAAAGCTAAGTGGATGAAAAAATGCTTACTGTCATGACCATAAGTTTTGAAATTGGGTGATACTGTCCCCCTGGGGAGTGTTGGAACAATGGGGGGTGGTAGTAGCCTCAGGTAGTACCCTCCTTTGGGAGGGAGTGGAATAAAAATAAAGGTTAACCTAACCTAACCCCAGGTGGGTGCTGAGTAAGGGAGTGGTAGGCCAAATAAGTTTGGGAACCTCATGACTATGATGGGCAATCAGTCACTCAGAAAATACATTGACTATATAACTTGTACAGGTGCTATATGAACAGAACAAACTGGGTGCAGAATCAAAAAGGAGAAGAGTAATTTGGTGTGCGTTTGGAAAGTGACGTAGTGCTTTAAATGAGTCTAAGCTTTTCCTTGAAACAAAAGCCCATCTTTAAAAAATATGCCAATATTCACTGAATGTAGCTGCATGGCTATAAAGCACAGTTTGAATAATTACAGTTAATAGTTATCCAAGGAGACAAGTAGGTTGTGCTTGTCAGCAAAGCAGAATTGCACTGGAAAATGGCATAAAATATAGTTTCAAAGAAGTTTGGAGAAGCAGTGTGACATGATGGATAGAGATATGGTTTCAGATTCAGTAAGACCTGAGTTTAAGGCCTACCTCTGACACCTACTGGACATGAATCCTCCACCGAGGATGAAGGAGGAGGACATGGATGCAAGTGGAAGAAAAAGAGGAGATGTGGAGTCACTGAGGATATGCCTACTTCCTCCATGTGATCATAGATCACTCAAAGTGTTAGTTTTATCTTCCCAAACTAAAATATCTGTACTTGACTCAGTGGTCTTGCACAACAATGTTTGTTGCATGAGTGGACTCTTAATGGAAAACCAAGCATTTGCAACTCATGGTCATGTCAGGGTACTGATGCTCTTTTTTATGAGGCATTTGGTGGCGCAGTGGAGAGAGATATGGGCCTGTAGTTAGGAAGATCTGTGTAAAAATCCTCCTCGGATACTTCTTAGTTGTGTGACCTTAGATAAGTCACTTAACCTCTGTTTGCTTCAGTTTCCTCAGCTGTTAAATGGGGATGCCTCCTACCTCTGGGAGGATCAACTGAGATAATAGTTGTAAAGTGCTTAGCATAGTGCATGGCACGTAGGCACTATGTAAATTATTATTTCCTTCCTTTTATGATTTCTTTCACCATGTTGAAAGTAAAGAGGAAGTTACACAAGTATTATTCATGCTAGCGTGGTGTATTTTAATGGTCCAGAAAAAAAAAAAGCACCAGACTTGGTGTTCCTGGGTGATGATGTGACCTGGGTTCAAGTGACTGCCTATGTGGCTTTGGGCAAACCAGGCAACCTCTTTGGGCCTCATTTTCCTCATCATCTGGGAGACAATGATACTTGCATAGGGACTAAATGAGATACTGGAGAGCACTGTAAATTTCCTTACACATGTAAATTACAGCAAGGGAGCCCTTTTAGCTAACCTACCACAATTGCCAAGTGTGTAGTGTAGAAACTAGCATAGTTCTACCTACACCGTAGGGCCTTAGGAAATGTTTGTTGATTGAATGAAAGTATCAGAATGTTATTTATGTATAGACAGGTAGTTACTTGCTCAGTAAATATGAAAAAAAATCTGTTAATCCAATATTGGTTATTAAAAACAATGTGCGATTCAAAGTGGTTGCTTTACTGTTCTTTTAATAAAAATATTATCGAGTAATATGAGACTTGGTTAATTCAAAATCCATTTCTCCCTGACCCCATGAGTTTGAAATTAATAAGGTTTTACCATAAATGACTAAAATCTTCCTCAGTCAACTGGCTATTCTTGTCAACATTAGAAGGCCTGCTTTTCTGCCTGATTTAGATTTCCCTTTGATGTGTACTGATTCTCTGTCATCCACCCACAGCATACATAAAGTTATATTTTATTTTATATTTTGAATTCTTCTTTTTGGAGCTGTGTAAAATGCTCTACTATATAGCAATCTCGTTTATGTGGTCTCTTTTAGAATGCAATCTCTTGCAGGTCAGAAACTGCATCTCATTTTAGTTTAATTATGTCCAGCACAATGCCATGTTCATAAGGATACTTAAAAATACTTTTTCTTATATGTGTTTGGATACACATATAAGCCCTGTATTCCATGCCTAACCTTGATTCAGAGGATTGTTCATTCCCTAAGGCTATCAACATTTTAAATTCCTATAGAAATGCAGCTTTATTCTGGATGGCCTCCTTGTTGCAGAATTTCTGACTTCTACTCCTATACAAAGCCACCTTTTTCTTTAGCTGGACGCCATAGAAGACCCCACATTACTTCCAACATCATTCTCCTTCTGCTACCTGACCTGTTGTGGCTGAGTTGTACTTCTTATTGTTTCTATTAATAAATCTATCTCCCGTCACTTACTTACATGCTCACTGTCAAGGGAACCCTGGTGTCAGCCCTATTAGCCTACTACCCAAGGCAACTACTTGTGCAGAAATTATCCACAATGCCTGAGGGAAAGCATCCCTTGGTGAAAGTGGCTGCTGCCCCAGCCCTCCAGTCATTGAGCTCCAAGCTGCTGCCTCCTTAGCCTTAGCAATGAATCCATCCATCATTCCAAAACACTCAATTGTAAATGTGAGTCCAACTAAAGAAATACAGTTTTGTCTATAACATTTGCACGCTTCCATGTGAGGTGATATTCAGCTGAGCACTGACTCCTCATGACAGGAGGCATGGCTCCCATGCCAACTTCTTATAGGAAGCCCTTCTTCATCTCTCCCCAACCCTGCCCAATTATTAGTGCCATTCCTTCCAAAAATTACTTTGTATTTTACTTATCTTTGTAGTTTATTTATAAAGAAAACATTTTATATTTTAGATATTTATATTTTAATTGAACGTGGTATAATTATTTAGTATTTAAATAAATATTTGCTTAACTGCACCATTGTTGTTTTCTCCAATAAGATATAAGCTCAGAGATGGTTTAATTTTTCTTTGCATCTCCAGTGCCTAGCACGGTGCCCACACATATAGTAGGTATTTTTGTCCACACATAGTAGGTGCTTTTGGGGAAGTATTGGTCGTTGCATATTTACTACCACCACTGGCAAAATCAAATGAAAAAATACACTTTGTACAAATACTGGGTCAATAGCTTCATGTTTGCATGTAGAGACGATTTCAGGGTAATCTGGAGCTGATATGGTGTGATCTTAAAGTGTGTGTGTATTTTTTTTTAACTTGCTTAACTAACAATCTAATCATCCTGGCTATTAAAGTATCTTCATTGTATAACATTTAGCATGGTGCTGGAAATCAAGTGTATGTAATTAAATGCTTTTACTACATGACTGAAGTGGAAGAGCTTTGCAGAAAACATGCCTAATCCAATTTTTCTTAGTGTTATAACAGTTGTGTAGACCAAAGGTGTCAGTCAACTAGAAACAGAGGCCACTAAATGGTACATAAGGATCACTACAGACAGCATATTGACTTTGACAGCCACATACTAATATTATCTCTGTTTTGTTGGACTTTAATTTATTTCATTAAATATTTCCCAATTACATTTTAATCTCATTTGAGTCACACACAGGACTGTGGTTGGACACATGTGGCTCACGGGCAGCATGTTTTATACCTTTGGTGTAGACAAATGTCTCCATTGTTTATTTGGAAACATGGTCCACTTATGATGAAATGCTTGACTGAGTTGATAAAATAGCAGCAGTTAGGTGGAGCAGAGGACAGAGCCCTGGGCCTGAAATCAGGAAGACCTGAGTTCAAATCCAACCTCAGATGCTTACAGACAATGCAACCCTGGGCAAGGCCGTTTCCTCATCTGTAAGATGGAGATCATAATAGCACCTACCTCCTAGGGTTGTTGTGAGAATTAAATGAGATAATATTTACAAAGTTCTTAGCACAGTGCCTGGCATACACTAGGCATTTAATAAATACTTGTTTCTTTTCTTTCTTGGCTACTAGCTGGCTGTGGGATATGAAGCATATTAACACCTTACCTCTCTGTACTTCCCAGTTCCTCACCTGTAGCTAGTATTTATGATAGTACTGTAAGGGTTGCGAAGTGATTTATATGTGTCATCTCATTTGATCCTTATAAAAACCCTGGGTGGAAGGTGCTATTCTGATCCCCATTTTACAGATGAGGAAACTGAGCATGACAGAGGTTAAGGGACTTGTCCAGGCTCACCCATCTGGTGAGCGCCTGAGATGGGAAACAGATCTGATAAAAATTGCTCTATTTGATGGAGTTGTTGTGGTGAGAAAATGGGAACATGTGATAAGGTTTTCACACTTAGCAAGTGTGTGCAAATAGATAATTATTATTAACATATTCTGTAAAACTGCCAAGGATCTGATTTGGAGGACTTGAGGAAGCAATGGAATCTGCTTACTTGGTTGTGGGTAAACAATGGAAAAGCTTTCCCAGTGGGAACTAGTACCATAAATGACCATGACAATCAATAATTCTCTTCAAATTTTAATCGCCTTTTGATAATAATGATAAAAACACTTGTTTTAGTGGTATTGCAGGAAAGGTGAAGTAGATTGGATCAGATTGAATGGTGTGGGGAAAGAAGCATGCCTTTAGCTGGACAGTACCAACTCAATGTGAGCTTGTAGGTAAGTCACATAACCATTTTGGTTGTTGTTCCATTGTTTCAGTTGTGTCTCACTCTTTGTGACCTCATTTGGGGTTTTCTTGGCAAAGATGCTGGAGTGGTTTGCCCTTTCCTTCTCCAGTTCATTTTACAGATGAGGAAACTACAGCAAACAAGGTTAAGTGATTTGTCCAGGGTCACACAGCTAATAAGAGTCTGAGTCCGGATTTGAACTCAAGTCTTCCTGACTTCTATCCTACCCCTACACTTAACCGCTGTAAAACCAGCGAAAAGATTACTGGTTTCAAAATCAGAGGATCTGAGTTTGAATCCTGGTTCTGACACTGCCTATGTGATCTTGGACTCGTTTCCTCCTCTGTAAAATGAAGGAGTTGGATTAGATGGCTTGTCAAATCCCTTTCAATCTGTAGTCCTTTGATCCCTCTCTTTGACCTCAGTTTTCAAACTGTATAAAATAAAAGGTCTGAACTAAGTGATCTCTAACCTCTAACATTTTACAATTGCTTTATAGTTCATTGTAGATGTGCATATATTAAGCATTGAGAAGTCCTATATTCAAACCTTATAGTTATACTGAAAGGGAAAAAAAAAGCAGGCGTCTTTTGTGAGCTTGCATGTGCTATATGTTTTCTTAATGGGAAATGAATGTTGGAGCTTATTATACTAATATGGGCCTGCCATGTCCTCAAATTTATTACTCTAAACCAGCGGAGTCTATGTCGTTATTAGCCTGGTTGCTCGTCAATACTAAAAAGCATTCATTAGCTACAAATGACAGAATTGTACTACACTATAGATTTTTTTTTATTGTCAAGCTAAATCTGTACTTCCTTTGGAAGGGAATAATGAGATAACAGTTAAATGAGAAGTCCAAGAAGGATTTATAACATTGTGTTGATAATCTCTAAACACTGAGAAAGATTTTACTCATTTTTCCAATTTTAGTAGCTTTCATAATAGTACAATGATACAGAGGGGCAGGGTGGGGCAGTGAAAGGAGTAGGAGACTTGGGATAGACAGACTTGGGCTACAATCAAAACTCTAGCACTTAGAAATCTTGTGACACAGGGCAAGTCACTTAATTTTTTTCTGGATTCAGGTTCCTTTCATTTTAAAAGTGGGGCTAATGATATTTGTATACTACCTATATCACAGGGGGTCTAGTAAGGAAAATACTTTATAAATGCTGAAAAACACGGCTTATTCACATTATTACAATTTTCTGTAGCCTTTATATTAGAATAACTTTTAGAAACTAACTTCACCTCATTTTGAAATATTAAAAGTGCATTCTTTAAAAAAAAACACTCTCACAATGAGTTTATCTGTCTGCTTACAATTTGCAAATTTCTTATTCCAAAATGGAACTCATTTTCTTTCCTTTTTAGCCTTCCTTTCTTCCAAAATTCTCTTTGACTATTACAAATACCATGATTGGCCTGGTCATGCAGATTTGGTATATTAAATTAATCTTCAAATCTTCCCTTTCCCTCCTACCCCATTCTCTTACATCCAATCACTTCCTGAGTCCTATTGATTCTACTTTTATATCATTGCTTATATCTGTCCTCTTATGTCTACTCACATAACCATCACTTTAGTTCAGAACCTTATTACTTCTTGTCCCAACTGTTATAATAACCTCTTAATTTAATACCTCAGCTTCCATTCTCTCCCACTTTCAAACTATTCTATACACAACTGTTAAAATAATCTTTCCAAAGCATAGAATTGACCATGTAATTCTTCCACCCAAGCCTTTCATTGCTTTCTATTAATTTTAAAGTAAAATACAAACTACTCATCCTGGGTTTTAAAGCCTTTCACATTCTCACTTCAACCTTCTTTTCCAGCTTTATTTTACTGACACATTATATATTTTAGCCCAACTTGATTAATAGATATTTCCTGTTTAAGGGTGTGCTGGAGCCAGATTGAACATTAGAGAGTTGATTGTTAAATTTTTAGTGAAAGCATTTATACTTTGTAAATCAGTAAGCTATATATAAATCAGGAATTGATTTATTGTTTTACTGCTTCTCTAGACTTAAGAAATTGGTAATAATGCAGATTAAATTTAATAGTGTGTCATGGGCACTTCCTCCCTCCCAACTCACTGGAGAGCTTGTTGTTAAACATTCAAAAGAAAATCTGTAGTCAACATTACAATTTCTACCCCATGTAGACTCACATATCTCTCTTCTAATGCTGAAATTCACTCCCTCAGCAGGAAGACCTTTAAGATTTCATGTTATCTTTCAAGGATTGCCACAATTTCATACTATTTGTATGAAAACTTTCCTTATCCCCCTAGTTATTTCTTTTTCCCTCTTAAAATTATCTTTTACTGTACAAAACTATGCACATATTGCATATCCTGCTATCCCTCCCCTCAGAAAAATAAGCTCCTTCAGGGCCGATACTGTCTTATTTTTCTTTTTGTATCTCTAGCACCTGATATAATATATAGCTAAGTGCTTAATAAATATTTGTTTAATTGAGTTGAATCCCTGATTTTAAGTTCAACATGTCAATATATGTTTTGCTTTAGTCATAGAAATACTTTACTGGAAATGTAAAAAAAAAAACCCAGCTAATATACCTACTAACCCTTGCTATTTTACATGTTTTTCAAATTTTGATCTTAAGCAACTCAGAATGTTAGAGGTAAAAGAGACATATTTTACAAATAAAGAAATTGAGGCTAAAAAAGGTGAATGACTTGCCCAAGGTGACAAAAGTCATTAATGGCAGAGTCCAGATGAAAATTCAGGTCTCCAGACTCTTCTTCCAATCATCTTTTCCCTATACCATGCTTCCTACTAGAAAGAGATATGGTATATCAAAGTAATGATAAACATGACCAATTTAGAGAAATATAGGGGCTCGCATAAACTTATGTAGAGTAAAATGAACAGAATCAAAAGAATCATTTACACAGTGATGACAATATCTAGAAAAATAACTTTTCTTTCTTTCCTTTTTTTTTTTGGCTAGTCAATGGGGTTAAGTGACTTGCCCAGGGTCACACAGCTAGTAGGTGTTATGCGTCTGAGGCCGAATTTGAAATCAGATCCTCCTGAATCCAGGTTCGTTGCTCTATCCACTGCGCCACCTAGCTGCCCTGAAGAATAACTTTTCAAAAGATCTCAGAACTCTGATCAGAAGACTGATCGAGAAACATACCTCTTGACAGAGAAGTAATGGACTAGAGAGACAAAATGGGATATTCATTTTCAGAAATGGTCAATGTGTCTCTTTGTGTTGCTAGACTTTGAATATTTGTCATAAGAAAGGGCTTCTACTTAGGAAGTAGGTGTTACATTAGTGAGCAGTGATAAATATATAAAAGTGGAGCATCAATTGAACTTTAATTGCAAAGGAAACAAAAACATGCAGAAAAGAGATATAAAAAGAATGGTTTTTTACTACTTCATATACTATATTACATATATGTATAAGAATATACATATTTGATTTTATGTACATCATTATCCATATATGCATTATTCACATAGGCATTTTACACATTTGATTTTATATACGTACATATATTATATTTCTACATATATAAACAAACTGTATACAAGTCTATGGTTCCTTACACATGTATCTTTTTCTTTTTTATATATATTGAAATGTTTGATGATGATTACGTTCATGATAAAAAAGAAAATGAAAAAAAAATGTTCTGGTGGTAATCTGGTTTGCAGTCTGATTTCCTGTCTATTAAGAAAATGATAGATCAGCTTTGCATTTGGGACCAAAGAATTATACTAGCTAATTCTATATGATTAAAATGCGGTAGGGAACCAGGCTAATTAATTGTCTTGTTCCCTAAATTCCTATTGTTCAATGGATGTGCATGACTGAAGTAAAACTGGGGCTTAGTGTTTGATTTACTCATTCTAGTTTCTTAAGTTGCCACTTACTTTTACTAGTATAGACCTGGCCAGAATCTCAGAGAATATTAGAATTAGAATATTATTGATACCAGAGTGAGGATTTAGAGTCTAAATTGTACCACACAAAGCCAGCATTTGGACAGAATTTCTTAGCTTGTTTTTCATTTAAAATAATGAACTTCTGAATTAACAGGGACAAAGGTGAAAGATCCAAGGATGCCTTTTAAAATATTTAAAAGCTACTTTCAATTCCATGTCATTTTTACAAAATTTCCCCCAAGATCACACAAAGACTTAAAAGAAACCATTAATAGAAAATTACTTCACATTTCCTTAGTGACTCTGCTTTCCTTTAAAGTACAATGTTATTAATAAGTACTTGTGACTCAAAAATTGTGTTAAGTTGTGTTGCATAATCCCTGAAAATTGTGTCATTTTCAGCAGCAAGAAATAAAACATTTGGACTATTTAGTGAAATAGCCCATCTTCATAAAGTGCCTTCTCCCCTCAGTAAAAGCAGAAACCCGCCAAGCCAGGCCTTTTCCATGAAAGCTGCTGCTTACAAAGTAAAATAGATAGATGGAAATCCAAACATAAAACATTCTCCTAGACATTTTTCCATTGAGTGTGCAAGTTGTGTTGAATCTCTCATTTCTAACTCTTAAGTCGATTTATCGGAGCCGGTGTGTAAAAGCACTTTAGTAGGGAAAAGCGGCAATCTCAATGCATCAGAGTTAGGCAGTTGTGAGGTTATCACTCCGTGAAAATCACATAAACATTCCACATATAAAATATTATTCATCAGGGCAAAACCCTCTAAGGGTTTGAGAGATGACAATGGTGTCACGGAACCCCTTTTTGAGCAAGGAAAAATGTATTCCACTGCTCAGATTGATTCTGTAGCCACATAGCAAATCCAACAACAAGCTAAGGAATGAGTATAATTGAGCAGAGAATTAGCAAATCTTAAATATCTGCCTCTGCGATATCATTACCCATAAACTTGCCCTTTTTCCACCCTCTTTTCCCCAAAGACTGACATCCCATAACTGAACTGAGGGCGACTGTGTGCTTTCCAACTGCTAAATCAACAAGGTCTCACATGAGTAGTGCCGAATGGTGTGGTTGACTGATTTCATGAAAAACTAATCATGTATTCATCATTGAGATCAAACACTTCCCAAGTAATTATTATCAAAACCAATTTGATAAGACTCAGGGAAGTGGCATTGCTGATCTAATCAGAGACAGAAGAGAAATAGTTTTCTCAGCTTTTGTAAACCTTAGGTAGGCGAACACAAAACTGTAATTGTGTTTTATAATTAGGAAAGGCAAAGTTGGCCAGCTGCAATCAATTATTTCAATCAATCATAACCATTTTAGCTTCACTCGTTATTTACTGGAACACATTTTAAAATTGACTTTCTATATATAAATCTTTATGGTATAATCTCTAAACTGAAAAAAAAAAGAAACAATAAGTTTGTTGAATTAAATTGAGCTCTGGGAGAAGCTATTCTAAGACAGTGGTATCATTCTCTACTTTTCTTAATTCTTCTACTTAATTCTTCCAACTGGACATCATTGTTTTTCCTATCACTTTGGTAAAAAGTTAGTGATTTCAAAAAAAATCTCATTTTACTTCTAAGCTTGTGACTAGCAATTGAGAAGAGTAAAAATGGCCTCAGTAATTTGATTTGCCTTCTTCTGAGATATAGTCATAAAAATACCTTATATTTGTGCAACATCAGATGGTTTCTGAAGAATCTTTCATTTGAGAGTCACAATAGTCCACTGCTGTGTAAAGCTGTGGCCTGGAGTTTACTACGTGAATCATAGCAGAACATTTACAAATTACATTGAATTCAGATATGAAGGCATTTTAATGAAATGATTGCAGCATACAAATACGTCTTAAAAGTTTAATTTTCGAAAAATTCTATATGTAAAATTGACCGTGAACAGAATTCTAATTTTCCATTGACGGATAAAATTTTCAAGATCTTTCATTTTCATTTCTGGCTTATCTTCAATCAGCTCCTAATATTTTTAGCATTAAATTTCTCTCGAACCCTATGTTTACCATCACTCCCCAGCCCACTGCATTCCAATAGATACACACACAACCTACTTTTCTATTAAGTAATGATCTATGAACAATCAAATGATGAAATGATTTAGGGGAGCATTTCTTACAAGAAGTCCTATGTGGATCACTTTGTGAAGAAAGAATTGTTTGCCAAAGTGAATAATCATCTCCTAATTTATCTGTTTTGTAAACATGGATTTTCATATATTGGCTTTTCTTAAAATTGAGCCCATAATGTATTAATAAGATTGTATGTCTTTGTATTAGTTGCTTGAATATAAATGAATTAAGCTAATGATTTAATAGATCTTGTTCATCTAGAAAATTCTGGCTGCTATACAGATGTCATTCATACTTTCTTCTTTATAGGGTTGGAGAATTGAACTCAAAAGTTTACCCTTATGAAATCACATAGGAAGTGCTTCATTTTTTTTCATAGGAGAATCAGTGGGTGGAATTTGAAATTAACTCTGAGAATAAAGTTTTTTCCCCAAAGGAAGTTCTATTCATTTAGATACAATTTCTCTAAAATATTTTAGGAAGGTTTCCTTTTCTTTTCAAATGCATTTTACTTGGAAGACACACACAGACACACACAGACACACATACACATACACACATATATTTGCATATTTTCCCATTGATTTAAGAAATCATTTAGTCACAAAAAATAAATTTCATATTTCTGTATGAGCAGAGCCTTAGTTTATTTTTGGAAGTCTTTTGAATATAATCAGGGCCTTTTGCAATGAGATCCAGTTTTTGACCTCATTGATTTGAAAGGATGATTTGACCTCTTTACAGAAAAAAACCCACGAGCCAGAGATCTTTCATTTATCATTGTATTTTGTGTCAATGGAGGTTTTATTTCACTAAGTCAACTTTAAGATTTTATATTAATTTTAATAAAACAGTCCACTGATTTCTGTGCCACTTAGACTAACAAGTACTTTGACTTTTGTAGACAGGATTCATAAACTAGGTCTATGGTTAAAGGTCCTAATTGATTTTTGAAGCACTTCCTAAGTGCTTCCTAAGATCATAGAAGGATGACTTGAAGAAAATATCTTACCCAAAAGGCAAACATCATTGTTGATTTTGGTAATCATAAAATTTGATTTTGCTAAACATTTTAAATGAATAAAAATAACTTCAATGTCTAGGTAGAGAAATATAACATTCTGTGTCATCAGCCCAGTATTTTTGAAGCTTAAAATGATGGATCTTGTTGAGTTAAACTAATTTCAACCTCACACTTCCTCTCCTTTCATTGTATGCTGCATAATTTAAAATACTGCTAAATACATTCTTTAAAATGTATTTATGAATAGCTTTCTATATTATTTTTAGATCAGTGGATCATGACTTTTACGTTTTTATTCCCCCAAATTATCTGTCTTAATACTTTATGTGTTTGGTAGATGGAAAAGATATGGATTTATTCCTTAAAAACATCTTGCAGCTTTTTAGATATGATCAACCAATTAATTAGTCAGTAAGCATTTATTAAGTACCTACTATTCACTGGCAATATAAAAATGGAAATGAGCTCAATTAATCTTCTAAATAGTATTCGTACTATTGATGTCCACTGACTAGGTAGACCAGCAAGTCTGATTAACACTAAAAGTCAACATCATTTTGTCAAATTCTTAGATTTCTCTATCATGTTCTTTAATATTAAATAATTCATCTGGACCGCATAACACAAATCAAAGTAACTTGAAATACGAGATAGGAAATGTTCATAATTATGGGAAAATAAAGACATAATATATTGATCACAATATCCCACGACTTAAAATGTCAAGGGTATACATTCCAAAGAGTACAGTATAACCTGTATGACCTACATAAACAATATTATTTTTTTGCAGCATTTGAATATCATTTTCACAATATATCTGATAAAATCCCAGCTATAAGATTATTGAAGACAAATTGTACACACCTATTCTGTAACTTAGAAATTGTTGACCTCCCAGGCTCCTGACTGTTGCTTTCTAAGATGTGCCTGTATATCATAGTCAATTTTTGCCTAGCCTATTGTTAAGTCAGAGAAGATCAATGGATGATAGGAGTCTGTTGATTCTCAGGGATTTGATATGATGGCTCAATGTTTCCCTTTCAGACAGTTTTTTGAACGCTGTGGAATTTTCCTATAACTTTTCATCACAGCAGAATTTCTTTCAGTTTCAGTTCTTGGAGAGAATCTCACTGGCTTGATGTAGTACTTATCAACAAGTGAATTTGATGACAGTGTTAATACTTTGTCTCCCTTTCTGAGAGATAATGTGCTGAAATATATTAACAAGAAACTAAGCTAGTTGCTCCAGACCATGGTTATTGAGGGGAATTTGAGCAACTGAAGCATCCACAAGTGTACTTCCTTATCTGTGCTTGTGTACATACGGCAGTTTCATGCCTTGTGTATTTCTCATCTTTTAATTCTTTGACACTATCACACAAGGTTTTGACTGCCTTCAATTTTCTTTCTACATTTTCTATTTTGCTAGAAACCATTTAGTAATGTAGCAATGGTTATGGTAGAATAGCTGCATTTTTTCTCTCTGTGGCACTCCCAAGTGTTCCTTTTCATTACAGACATCTACATTGCTGAAAACACAAGAGAATGAGCCAGGTCTGTGGGGAGCAACTACAAGTAAAAATAAGACAAATAATAAGGAAAGATTTAAAAGCCGAGCATGTCAGAAGTAACAGAAGAGGTAGATGAAGCTCTGGGGTGGGGGCAAAGCTCTGTAAGAAATATGACTGCATGAAAAGAGGAGCTTAGTGTATTTTTCAAAATGGGTGAGGGGAACCCTCATACAGAACACAAACAAAAAGATTTGTAATGGAAATAAAAGTGTAGAGAAGGAAGCAGGATTGCTGAGACAAGAAAGATGAAAGAGCATTAGTTTGCTATGAAAGAAGCTAAAGAGATTCTGGGGTGAAAAGGGAAGATGGAGAACATTAAGAAAAGAAAAATAGTAGCTGTATAACCCTACTGTTGGGGGTGGAGTCAGGCTTTTTTGAATCTCCAACTAGATTCCCCACTCAAACTGGTGAATAGAAGTATAGATGTGTCCTTTATAGAAGAAGTGCTTACAGAAGAGACTTTTTGTAGGATGTGGTATCCCCTCATTTTTGCACTCTACATAAAAGTTTAACATAGTCTCCTATAGAATAACTCCTCGTCAAAGAAATTTGCGCAGTGCAGTTGGTTTCCTCCGTTGAATTTAAAGTGATTTGTAGATTGTAATGTTACATAAGCAGCTAGGTGGCGCAGCGAATACAGTGGTAAGCCTGGAAGACACCTTGCTAAATTCAATCTAGCTTCAGACTCAGACACTACCTGTGTGACCCTGGGCAAGTCACTTATCCCTGTTTGCCTCAGTTTCCTCATCTGTAAAATGATCTGGAGAAGGAAATGGTGAGGTACTCCAGTATCTTTGTCAAGAAAACCCCAAAAAGGGACAAGAAGAGTCAGATATGATTAAACAACAAAAATGTTACAAGGGTGAATCATAGGATCACAGATTTAGAGCTATCAGTGGCTCTGAAATCATCTAGTCCCACCTGCTCATTTTACAGATGAGGAAATTGAGGCCTCCAGAAGTTGTAATCTGCTCACCAAGACCACACAAGTATTGAATGCCACAGGTAGGATTTTATTCCTATGCCCCCCACTATATATAAAGATGAGCTATTATGACTATGCTAATGATGATGATGAAGATGATGATACTAGCATGCTTAATTAATCAATTAAAAAGTATTTAGGTGCTACTAGATGCCAGATATTGTACTAGGCAAAAAGACAAAAATGAAACAGTACCTGTCTTCAGGGAGCTTACATTCTACTGTGAGATAATGTGCCCATGTAGCACAGGCCTTCATACCCCATTAGACTTTGCTCAGTAACCATTCATGCTTCAAGCCAAGTAGGAATCAGAGCTAAAGGGCTGCCATTTAAAGAAGATGAATAGTCCCCTAATTGTCTGCTGAGCTAAAAGAGCTGATGATTTGATGTAGAAAAGAGAGATACAAGCTATTGGCCCTTTTACCAGTCTTTTCTTCCTCCTGTCACAAAATGATTTAAATCTTTCATTGCAGTGGAAAAAAATCCACCTTCCAATTCCAAGTCCACAATAGATCCATCTCTTTCCAGGCTGAGATAAAGCTCCTTAATTTCCAGTGCCTTTATCCACTTAGACTCCCTCGTAAGTAATCAGGTCCCAGATTTGTCTAAATGGCTATCACACACTTAGAAGTACATAAAACATAATAATAATAATAATAATAATAATAATAATAATAATAATTCCAGATAATCAGTTAAGAAACATTTTTAAGTACAAACCTTCCCCTTTTTTGCTTCACTGAAAGTAGCTTCTGCCATTGTTATAGTTTCTTCAAAAACAGAATCCTTTGGGTTTTTTTTTTAAGCAGAAAAATTTTCCCCAGGCCAGGATGAATGGAAAGCGAATAGGAATATTCAAAGTGTATTTTTATTTCAAAGTTTTGGAAATAATTTTCTTTGATAGAATGAAAGTTTAATCCATTCATTCTAGTGGTGTGACTTAATAAAAAATAATTGTTGACTTAGAGTGGTACCTCGCTAGAACCAGAATTGGTTCCTGCTGACTTTGTAGAGCTGGGCAGGCACCTGCTTTTCATGCTGGGATCTTGAGTGACATCTTCTCTGTCCTCTGGGGCTTCTTTAGCCATTCACTTTCTACCACTTTCAACTGAACCTTAATTCAAAGACTGGGATTGCAAAACTATTTTTTTAAATGCACTAGCCAATCAGCAGAGATTGCCAGATAAAGACAGGATATCTGAAATCCTATGGGTAAATATAAACATCACTGGCTCACATGGCACCCATAAAAGCACATGATTCTTTATAACTCTGTTGAAAAAAAAATCAATATCAATCACACATGCTCATTATAAAAGCTACATGTTATGTATTTAATACTCACCAATGTGATGCTTAACAAACATGCTTGAACTAAACTCCATTTGCATTTGATTTCTGTCAGAGCTTTAAAAAACAAAAGCCAGTGGCTTTCATCTGCCTTTCCTTTTAAACATTAAGAAATAACAGCTCAGATATGGTTTCGAGGAAGTGAAAAAAGAAAATTGTCCTCTAGGAGATGGTGACCTCTGGCCCCTCTAGGTTTGAATTTTCAACAGAGGGTACAAACACTAGACAGTTGCTCTCTCTAAAGAAAATACAACTCCAAAACTGCACAGTTCCCAATCACAACATGGGCTTTCAAAGGCATGGTGCTCTAATTGCTTGATTTTCTGGATCTTCAAGGGTAAAGAGAATAAGAAAATTACATAGTTTGACTTGTCTAATGGCCAGGTTACGATGTAAACTGATGTTAGTATCTCACATTGAAAAGAAACAAAGAAATGTAGACTGGTCTAGCCCAGCTAGGGTTTGGCCTTTTTATGTCTGCTTTTTCTTCTTTCCTTCATACGTATTTTTTGTTAGAGGGGAAAATCACCAATTTTTAGTGATGTGTACGTAGAGGGTAAGTGAAGGGAGCACTGGAGCATCTTTTTATTAAGATTTTACATAGTACTTGGTATCTGTAATGTGCTTTACTGTCAGCTATTGGTTAATTAATTATTTAATTAAATTTAGAAAGATATAAAGGCCTAGAGTGGTTGCAGTGGCTTTTAAACTGGAGCCATTCTGGAGCCACATGGCTTCCTCAAATGATCATTATAAAAACATCAGCATTTAAAATAAAATTTCCAAGCATGGAAGTCTTTACTATTCATCTCAACTAAGGGAAAAAAAGAAGTTGCCTTTGTCTTGTTTTGAGAAAATCCATCTATGCTTCTCCATGAGCTATGACAATTCCCAAAAATCTAATAGGAGGGGCAGTGTCCTGTCTTTTGGAAGCGTGAAGCTTTAAGACTGGATGAGATCTTAGGAGTATCTAATCCAGCTTCTCACATTTTATAGACAAGGAAGTGAAGCAGCCCAAAGAATGTAAGTGACCTGACCAAGGTCTTGTGGGTAGTCAAAAGCCAAGTTGGGATTTGAAGTAAGGTGCCCTGCCTTGTACTCTAGCATGGTTACACAATTCTCGCTCTTATGGGATGAATTGGTCTTCTTCAGCGTTCAGACTACTTATTTTCTTACCCTGAAGCTTATGTCATATTCAATTTATTATAAACAAATACTATTTTACTTTATTGTTCTTTCGCATAATATACCATATATTCCTATATATGGACTTATTATCATCCCCATTACAGTATAAGCTTCTTGTGAGCTGACAAGGTTTCATGTGTTGTATTTGTATCCCCAGATTCTAACACATCTGGCACATAGTAAAAGTTTACTAAATTGTTGTTGATTAATTTATTGATATTATTAAAATTAGATGTTCACATACATTCATTTACAATTCATGTTCTCCACTAGTATCCCCCTGCATTTCACGAGTAGAGAAATGAAGGCATAAAGTTATTCAAAATAGTGTCCCACAGTCAATGGTTAAAAATGCCACCAAAGTTCAGGGTTAATTATTTAGACCTCTGGGTGCCTTCTATACTTTTTGATTAATGAAATGCTTAGGACAGTATGTGAGGTCATTGTGCTACACTTTAAAAAGCCTTAGTTTTTAAAGAACTTGTATTCTCTGGATCAATGATGGAAAGTTTGCCATTTCAGTGAATGGGTATTAGTAATTTTCTTTGTTGATGGTGGGGATAGATGATTGATTAACAATGATATGGCTTTGTGTGAGGAGAGAGAATGACTGGCACATGTAAAGTCAGAGTTTGCTCTTTCTATATAAGATGATGTAAGGAAAAAGTACACCAATAAGTAGTAGAAACCACATGTTTAAATAGATGGCTTTAGGAGAAAGAAAAAGATCATCCCAAGAAAAAGTCAGTGTAATCTTATGTATTTGGTGGAATAGAATGCAAATCTCTCAAAAGTCTCTGTGTTCATCTATTTCCTCTATTTTTTGGTCAAGACAGTCATCCCTGACATGTCTATCTTGACCAGTGGTATTCCACACACTGGAAAGATGTGAGTAATCTTCCCTGGGGCGTTGCATTATAGTCAAGTTGGTCAGTGAGAGTGCAAGAGTGGACCTGTCACTTGTACTTTGGCTTTGAAACCAGAAAGCTTCATCTCTTTCCCTGAGCTGGCTAAATGATAGCAACAGTTCACATTTATATTTAGTCCTTTGCAAAGGGCTTCCCTCAAAATAACACTGGGAGGTGGATATTGCAAGCATTATTAACCTCATTTGACAAGTCCCATACATGGTTGATGGCAGAATTCCTGGATATCCAGATCCTCTGCCAATTCGGATCAGCACTGATCTGACACTCATAATCTTAGTCTACAGTGGTTTTTAATCTGGGGAGCCATGAACTTGATTTTTAATATTTTGATAACTTCAATAGAATTGGTTTCCCTGGCAACCCTATGTATTTTATACTATACTTTTAAAAACCTTATTCTGAAGAGTCCATCGACTTCATCAGCTTGCCAAAAGCATCCATGACACAAGAAAAGATTATCAACTCCTGTTTTAGAAGGTTAGCACAATGTCTAGCACATAGAAGATGCTTAATAAATGTTTACTGACTGAATTTTAGAGAGCTGCCTAAAACCCTCAGTGCTTCAGTGACTTTGTTATACAGGTTTGAGTTACAGGATGGGATTTGAACCCAAGTCTTCTTAACTCTGATTCTTTATCCACTGTTCCACCTGGACTTTATTTTCTTATTTTTCTTTTTACTACACTATACCACCTGTCCACAAGCTTACCCACCATTAGGCCTGTGACCATCATCAAAGTCTTAGCTGGTCTTTATCCTCCTATTTCATCTTTGGTAACTATCCCAGGGTAGTTTTTGGCTTGTTACAGTGGCCAGAGGTGGGAACAATGAGAAACTCACAGACTATTCTCGTGGTTTCTGACATTTTGACCTTTATAGGTCACCTGTTCTACTCCAACTAGACGGGTACAAGCAGAACAGAGGTTTATTGGGCACCATGAGCCTTTGGAGTGACCTGAAATGATACATGGCATAAACGAGGGCAAAACAAAACAAAACAGCTTATTAGAGGAAATAAGGGATGCTTTGGGCATTCATTAACCTTTAGAGGTTGATACAATGGGGGGGCAATCATGACCTTCTCTAGTATTCCTGTGGAGCCATTGTCAAAGAGAAACTACTGGACTGACTTGCTATGTCAATTCTTACATTCTTACAACTATCACAGTGATCAAAGTTATGAATATCTGGCCATGGTAGAAGGTAGAGATAAGTTCCTCTTTACTTTCGAGGTATCCAAAGTGGAATATCTAGCACCTTAACAGTGTATTCATAGCTAAAGCACGTGAGCACAGAAAGAGATCCAGTAGCAGGCTACCAGTAATTCTCATACAAGCTGCTGATATTTTTTCAGGGGATGGAGTTTCCATATTCAGAGTTCCCTGCATGGATAAAATCACAGGTCTCCATCCCCATCCTCCAAAACAAAACAAAGCAATAACTTAACTAATGTGGTGAAAAATATCAGATGAGGTAGATGTGTTCTGGGTAGGTTGTGCAATCCCGAGCAAGTTGGATAGCTGTTCTGGCCAGTGGTAACTGACAGATCTGGGAAACCAGTCAACTAGAGAAGGGAGGATTGAACAGGCACGACAGGCTGCCTCCTCAGGGCATGTAAAGGCACTGAACGCAACAATTTTTCTGGAGTCCAACTCTCATGCATCTGTGGCCAGTTGATTAGAGAATGGGCAGGATGTGCTGGTGAAGTTGTGGGGCCACAGCCAAATCAGACTGTACCCTGCGGTGAACATCTCTTGCCAAAAGAAGACACAGCTTCCATTCCTGGGATTGCAGCAACTTGCAGTGCTAGGTTCCAGCTGCAGCTGGCAGAATGCAGAGCAATAGCCCTGGAGGGAAGCCCTATTAGTCCCTGGCTGTGAGGCACAGCACTGGGAAAGCCCAGTTCTGCACAGCCATGGCCATGGACTGAACGCAGCCAGCAGTGAGCAAGGCAGCTGAGCTGAGAGGGCAGCATCACTGCTTGGAGGAAAGCAGACAAGAGTTTGGAACATCATGGAACAACCATTGCTGAGAGAACCCTGTGGGCTCAGCAAGCTGGGCAGGGGCTAGTGCTGATCAGCCTTGGCCAAAGATATCTCTTGTGCATGGGGCTTGGCAGAATGACAGCCTACTCATCCAAACCAGGGGGCTGCTTCTTTTATGAACAGTCACAATTCTTGCTCTTCTAGTAAAGGGTTGCTTATTGTTTTTGAGATTAAGGCTCTTTTTTCTATAAAATGAAGGAGAACTTTGAAAGGGATGCTGACATTGGACAAGAGAGTCACTGATGTTTGTGAAGGTCTCTCTAGAGAAATAGGTAGGAACATGGCTCCAATACAAAATAATTTATTGGTTAGAAGTATCTACGTTGTGCCCTTCAGAGATTTAAGGTGAAAAGTGTCTGTGTGCAATTGCATGTTCTTATTATTTTTAACCACAGTTTTTTCAAGGAGCATGTCCATTGTATAACATGGCTCAGTGGATAGTATGCTGGGCCTGCAGTCAGGAAGATATAAGTTCAAATCTAGCCTGAGACATTTATTAGCTTTGTGACCCTGGACAAGTCACCTAACTTCTGTCTGCTTAATTTTACTCAACTACAAAATGGGGATAAAATGGGCTAATATTTGTAAAGCATTTAGCATAGTATCTGACACAGAGTAGGTGCTTGATAATTGCTGGTTATCTTCCTTCTCCTAACACCATTTGGATCTGAATTTTCAGTGATTCATAGGAAGTAAAATGACATCATGGATAAGCAATAGAACAGACATACGAGCTGTGAGTTTTAATTCAGATTCTCATAGTTTCCTCTATCATCATCTCTTCAAAGCTATATGAGGTAGAAATATCAGAGAATATCCCGTCTTTCCAAGGTGTTTGATAAGTCCTTTGCTAGATTCACTTTTCTGTTTATACAAAAAGGGACATTGTCTCTAAGAGGACACTGTAATAGGAGTGAGCCAAAGAGCATAGAAGGAAAATAATGGCGTGGCGTATTTAGCAACATTAGGGGATCCCCGGTGCTTTAGCCCAAACTCATCTGACTTATCTAGTGCTCAAGTAATTAGTAGCATAGGGACATCAATAGAGACAACAGTGGGCTGATTATTTTTTGGGGGGGGTGGGAGGGGGAGACTTTATGCTGTCCCAGTTTGCCTATGGAGGCACATTCCCTATGTGACCATAGGGGCATTGCTTAACCTCCCTATGCCTTAAGGCATGTAGACACATGCCTTCTGCCCTACTTCAAAAGCACATCACTTACATTGTCCTTTTGAAGTTAGGCCTATGTTCTACAGAGTGTACAATGTGGCCAGCGGCAAATCTGGCTCTTTGGTTTTTGTTGTTTCTTTTTTTTTTTTTTTTAAATCAGCACATTGGTTGATGTAGATATGGTCCCAGTAAAGTGCCCTAGAATGCAGATAGAAATTTATTCACTCTATTACTTGCATTAGAGAGGATTAACAAAACTGAGCTGATTCATGGGTGGTCATGAATATTATTTGTATGTCATTTTACAAAAGCAAAATTCTGTAGAATGCATCATGATTGTACAAAAAAAGGTTGGATTTGTAGTTGTGTGTTCTTCATAATTTCATAGTGGCAAATAGAAAAAATATCCTAGTTGTTTTTCTTTTCACTCACATGTTTATTTTGAAACCTATTAAAAACAAGGTCTTTTTTCATAGCATAAGCCATCATTATCACAAACATTGTCCTTATATACAAGATGAAAAATAGAAAATTACAGTAGTTATTTGCATGAGACCAAAAGAATCCCTGTTTCTCAAAATGTATAGCTAATTATGGCAAAAATCACCTTGGATAACTATCTAACTTTCATTATTTCTTTTTTTTTACTAAGGTATCCTGCTGGAAATAAAAAAAAGTCATCTTTGTAATTTTCTTTTACATTGTCAACTCTCCATGATACCATTGTAGACTAAACATTGAGATGATAGATTAATTTTTCCCTTTTCATCCCTGTCTTAGTTTTGTACAGAAAGTAGAATTTCTCTGTTCATGTATGTGTGTGTGTGTGTATGTTTGTGTGTATGTTTGTACATATGTGTATGTATGTATGTGTCTATGGATGGGTGGATAAATGACCTAAGTGATAACAGGTGACAGAGATGGGTTTTTACTTTTATTTCACTTCATGAACATTTTACTGGGTTCTTCAAACAGGTTAAAGGGTTCACTTTTTTCTTTATGTCTTCTTGTAAACAACACCAAAGGGAAAGGTGAGAAAGCTGCTCAGAGCATTTTTTCTCTTAATTATGAAGTTACAGATTCAAAATCTCCCTTTTCTATGACAAATAATAAGGTAGTACATAAAAGCAAGAGTAAAGATCATTGAGTTTGCAATTGTATGGTCTGGATTTGAAGCCTGGTTCAGCCAATAACTAACTGTGTGTAACCTTGGTCAAGCTATGTAATCTTCCTAAATCTCAGTTTGGGTTAGATGATTGACCTTAAAAGGTCCCTTTAAGGTATGGATCTGTGATTATATGATTTTCTTTTGTCTCTCAGTTATAGCCAATTTCTACTCTGAATTTAGAAAGTTTTGTTTTTTTTGTTTTTTTGTTTTTTTTAGGGCAGCAAAGTGCACAGTGAACTCTTCCTGAGTTCAAATCTGTCCTCGGATACTTACTAGCTATGACACCCTGGGAAAGTCCCTTAACTCTGTTTGCCACAGTTTCCTCATCTGTAAAACAAGATAGAAAAGGAAATAGCGAACCATTCCAGTATCTCTGCCAAGAAAACCCTAACTGGGCCACAAAGAGTCAGACACGATTGAAAACAACTGAACCACCACCATCACTACAACGTGCTTGACAGTCCACCATCTATATGGGTATGTCATGCAGTATATGACTAGGTAGTATGCTATAGGATAGGATAGAATATAGCTAAAATAAAACTCTCTGATGCTATATATTATAACCTTAAAGATATACACATGTAAACCACTTTTAGCAGCCAATTTTAATTTTAGATCATGATTACCAAAAGCCACAGAATGCCTACATAATTGATGCAATATTTATTTAAACCATTACACAAAGACTTGCTAATGTGAGAAGTACTCAGAGATATTATTACTAGAAGGCTTTAGCAGAAGAACATTCCTTCGTAATGGGCTTATAAAGATGGACAGCTTCTGTAATTTAGTGAGATTCTGCTGCAGACCACGAATTGGTTTTCTTTTTCAAATGTTCAAAGCTGACAAATAAAAGATCCCAGTTGAAATGTTGCCACTGTTGTTAGAACATTTTAAGGATATGGTATTTGGAAGGTTCTTAATTATGTTGAATATTTTGATGACATGTTGGGTCCCCTCTGTATCCAGAATGGACTTTTTGGGCAGTTTATTTAGTGTTATTCATGACATACAATGAATTACTAGCCCTAATGCTCATAACTAGTCAGTTCAGCAGCTTCTTCCACCTTTGAAAAGGATGCAAACGATTTATAGCAAGTAGTCCAAATTGAAACCTGTCTGAGAGACCCTTTTCCATTTACCCACCTTTACATCTTCTTGTTTTCCTTTAAATAGGGCTACATAGACAGGTTGCCTGAAGTTTAGAACACATATTATGATGTGTTTCTATAAAAACCATATTATACAATCAGCATGCATAGAGGGACTGCTTGCTGGGGGAAGAGTTGCATGCCTATAGGTCATCCCTGGGGGACAGACTGTATATAAATACCAACTGCAAGTTCACAGTTTGTACAAATATAAACTCAGTTAGAACAAGATAACATGTATAGATTGTGACATGGCAATACCTAGCTGTGCATTTGTGTTCCTTGCTACATCAGGTTCTCGAAACCATTTGGGGAGCAGTCAAAACAACACATTATTTCCAAAAGACAAAGGGTCCAAGGGCAATAAGGAATTCAGGTTGAATTTTAAACAAATACTTCACAAAAATCACTTACCTACTCACCCACCTGCTACTCAGATGTCCAAGGAAAAAGAGATGTATTTAGGTTTCCTTAGGCTCCCTGGAGCATACATGGGAAAATATGTACATTTATGTATGTATATGTAGATAGATACAGGCCTATAAATATACAGACATATGTAGTTCTATACATCTCTGTGTATCTATGTATGTATGTATGTATCTATCTATCATCTATCTATCTACCTACATATGTATGTGTGGGCATAAAAACATGTACTCAACACCAAATGGAAAATTATGTGATAACACTGCTCTCCATTGGAGATGAAGAAAGGAGGATCCATAAGAATATTAAATGATTCAGCTTCTCTGCAGCAGATTCTCCAGTGGGGGTGGGGGATAGGGTGGTATTTCATATAATATAGTAATGGAACTAATTCAGTTCTAGCTTTCACTTTAGGTCCACCTCAAAGTGACTGTGTTAACTCCTGGCTCTGTTACTTATAGCCTATGTGACCTTATTCAAGTCAGTTATCAGGGTCACAGTTTCCTCATTTATAAAATGAGAGATTTACACTAGATGATCTCCAAGGTATCTTCCAGATCTAAACCTTATGGTCTGATGTTATCTCCCCTTCTTTCTCAACTTCCTCCTTCCCTGCCTGATTCCTACTCGGCAGTAGCTATGTTGACAGCACCTAGGTGTAAAGCCAGGTAGGCAGTCTACCTGTGCACTAGATTTAAAAAGAATAGAACTAATTTTGTCTCATGGTCACAAATCATTTTAAAATCACCTAGGATTATAGTCAACAATTCTAGTTATCAAGACTATTCTATGTAAGCATAAGGGAAAAGCCTAAATTGGCCAAATTTGGTTCAAAATAGTTTTATAATACTCAACTGGACCTAAGGTTACAGGTGAGCTGGGCCCAGTGTCAAGATGTTGTGTCTCCTTCTGCCACACTTGCCAGGAGTTGCCACTCCCCTGCTCTCATAGAATCACGTCCATAAAGAAATCTGCTACATCTATACTGGGGGCTAGAATATATGCCCAAGTAACTGAATCCTTTTGGAAAATGCATTAAGAATAACTGGAGAAAAGATTTAATTTAGATAAGGCATAGTGAAGTGTGTTTGTAATGTTGTAAAAAGGTCTAGGATGAGAAATGCTGTAAATGGGAGGGTATTAAAGTGAGGCTGCCTTAGTCTAAAGCTTTAAAAGTGATAGAAAACACCCAGGGAAAAATATCATTGGTGAGTGCATCATAAATGGATTTCATTGTATTCTGTACATATGGATATGCCATAAAGACCTCTTTAAGAGGGATTTCAGGAAATACAGTATAGATAGTGATTGCCGGGAAGTAGAAAAAGTAATAATAATGATACCCAAGCTGATCTCACCAGCCTTGAGACTCTACCTCATCACTACCCTCTGCTTCTATGATTGGAAGGTGGGGCCATGAACTCCAAACCTCCTTTTAAGGAGAGAGCTTAGTCAGACATCTCATTTCTCACCTGGCAGCACTATCTTAGAACATCTCTGACTGACTTCTCCACCAAGATTAGATATGTTCCCTCATCCCCAACTTTTCAGCTTCTTTTTGTGTTTTTTTATCAGAATGTACTTGAGTTCTTTTTAAAAATTTTAACATTCTTTTTTTAAATTTTGAGTTCCAAATTTTCTCCCTCCCTTCAGCCCTTTCCCCATCCATTGTGAAGACAAGCAATATGATACCCATTATCTATGTGAAGTTATGCAAAACATTTTCCATATTAGCCATCCCACAAGCATTTATTAAGTGCCTACTATGTCTGGGGAACTGTGATACATGTTGGAGATACAAAGAAGTTGGGGGAAGCAAAACAGTCCTTTTTCTTAAGGAGATCAGAGCCCAGTAGGGGAGACAACATGCAAATAGTTACATATACTGTGTGCATGAAAGACAGTCTTAGGAGGAAGGCACTAGCTAATGGTGAAACAGGGAAAAGCCTCTTGTAGAAGGTGCTATTTGAACTGAATTTTGAACAAAGCCAGGAGGTAGAGGTGAGGAGGAGGCACATTGCAGGCATGAGGAAAAGCCAATGAAATAGCATGGAGTTAGAAATGGATCTTCACGTTCCAGGAACTGTTTCTCGAATTGGTGTTGGTAGGAAATACAGGTTCCTTGAAAAACACAATTGTCCACAAAAATTAAGGTTGTAAAAGATAATGAATAGCTTTGAGGGTGGCCTTGAACTGTTTTGTCCCAGACACATAGTGTGGTGCTTCTTTTCCTGGCATATAGGTTAAAATGGGCAATATGTTATCAAAATGGACTGGCCCCAGGACTCTCTCTGTTTTCCTCTCTTAAGTGACTTATTCCTCTCAGTCCATCACTTTCACTTTACTCTTGGGCAGAGGGCAGCAGTAGTGATGCCAACATTGAAAGGAAGAAACCAACCACTTATAAAGCACCTACTATGTGCCAGGCACTGTGCTAAGTGGACTAAAATATGTAATACAAATATCATTTCACCCTCACAACAACCCTGGGAGGTAGGTTCTATCATTACCCCCATTTTATAGACAAAGAAACTGAGGCAGGCAGAGGTTTAAATGACTTACCCAAGGTCAAAGAGATAGTATCTGAGGCAAGCTTTAAACTAAAGTCTTCTTGACTCCAGACCCAGTGAGCAATGTATTGTACGCCATAGCTGCCTCAGCAGCAGTGGCAAAGGCAATAAAGAGATGGGTTACTCTGTAAGAGCGGCGAGGAAGCCAGGATGAGTAGCAGTGGATGTAGCAATCAATGGTGACAGGCTACTCAGAGTTTCAGAGTTTGTGTTACCCATGTTCAGGATCTCTTCCGTTAAATCTGAATGGACCCTGTTACTACACATGCACAGGGGAGCCACATACAAGTATTTGCATTTTTACAGAACTTTTCATTTGATCCTATGAAAATACTGCACATATAATAATTACTTAAGGTACTGCATCCCTATTTTAAAGGTATTGATGTATTTTTCAAGAGTTCTTATTCATGAGATTTGCAACTAAGTAGAAATCATGATGCTGTATTAAATGAATTGAGAGGAAATGGGTCTGATATTGAACAAGCAAATCAGACTGCTTTTTTTTTTTTGCCTAGGACTGGGGGTTGGGTTCCACGTAGTGATTTCCCTGACAACCAATTTGGCATCTTATACTGTCACAATAAGCTCATGATTTCAGGTGAGGAATAAGCTGAAGCACATGAACCCTCAAGCAAAAGAGATGAAATTTTCATCCAAATGTCCTAAAGAATAAAAATGATGGAGATAAAAACAGAAATTATATGACATGGACAAAGTTGTTTCTAACTAGAACATTTTTCAAAGTTTTCTAGGGGCATCAATCGCTTTCTGAGCAAATCATTTAGTACAGAGCTCCAGTGAGGGCATTAGTAAATGATCCTCTTCTGCCTACAATTAGATTAGTCATGGACTTGTAGGCTTGAATTTATGATGATTTGGATTGAAGAAAAAATTCTTGTGCCTGCACTTCGCTAAAAGAAAATAAATGCTGTTACTGAAACATGAATAAAACCCCTAGATTTCTATTTGCCCTTAAATCTATTTCTTGCAATTATGCCCACTGTCTCTTAGTTTAGGGATAGGGTCAGAGAGAGGGACTATACCCTGTGATTTTATTAGCATAGGGAAGACCCAGTGAGGAAACTTCCTCTCACGTACAGATCGGTACATGTACTGCAACTTCTGGTCTTAGAGAATTTCCTAGGGCTAAGAGATTATGTGACCTGTCCAATGTATGTCAGAAGTGTAAATTGACAAAACAAAAAAATTGGGGCAGCTAGGTGGCGCAGTGGATAGAGCACTGACCTTGGATTCAGGAGGATCTGAGTTCAAGTCTGGCCTCAGACACATAACACTTAGTAGCTGTGTGACCCTGGGCAAATCACTTAATCCCGTTGCCTAACCCCCCCCCCAAAAAAAAGAAATGGGAATTGAACCCAGGTCTTTCCATTTGAGGCCATCTCTCCACACCATACTGCCCCCTCATAAATGAAATATGTACCAAGATACAAAAGGTGATGTAATAATCATACATCATAATTATTATATTATAGTAATATATATTATATAATTATTACTCAATATAATTCAAATTATAATTAACAAATTCCCTCAAATATTGAGAATGAGAATATATTATACTCTCCTCAAATACTTAATTTATAATTATTATATATAATAATTATCAGGTGTTTATATAATTTTATATAATGTAAATTATATAATATAAAGAATATAATATAACATAAATCATATAATATAAATAACATAATATAAAATATATTCCATATTAATAATAATTAATTATACATTATAATTATGCATATACAATTATACATTTTATGTATATATGTGTGTATGTGTGTGTGTGTATATATATGTATACACCTGGGTGCTCCCAAACCAGAACCAGTTAAGCCAAGAACTATTATCACCAGCACTTATATTCTTTCACTAATATCCCCCTCTGATACCTCATCATAGTGTGGAAGTGACCCTGGTTTCTCAAAGGTTATGCTAATGTAATGCAAGATTCTATGAAGATGGAAAGGCTTGAAGTATAGCTCTGACAATGTGCCTCTTGTCATCCAAGGCCAGCCTAACTAAATTCAGAAGGGATCAATAACAGAAGTTTGTTAATGAATTACTTTGGCCACAGCTAGTCATGAAGATCGTCTATCGCCTGATCATTGTTCCTCGTATAAGACTCTATTTCCCGACTTCACATCTTTGCTCACACTGTGCCCCATGCCTAGAATGCTTTCCTTCCTTATTTTTTTCCTCTTAGCTTCCATGGCTTCCTTAAAGACTCTTTTCAAATCCTACCTTCTGTAAATGATCCTGTTCCCTCCCCCCACCAAGAGATTTATCTTTTAGAAGATAGAATTTGAGCTGAGAATTCCATTGATAAGAAAAGCATCGCATTCTAGGTATAGGGAAAAGTCAGTGAAAAGGCACAGAATTAGGATATTGTAATGGCTTGGAGGATCTGCAAGTAGGCCAGTATGTCTGGGTAGTAAAGTACATGAAGGGGGTTAAAGTGTGACACTAGAAAGGTGGTTCTTTGCATTGAAGGAAGGAAGCAAGCATTTATTAAGCACCTAACTCACACCATGTACCAGGCACTGTGTTAAATGCTTTTCAAATACTAGTTCACTTGATCCTTACAACAACTCTGGAAGGTAGGTGTTATTTTACAGTTGAGGAAACTGAGGCAGATAGAAGTTAAGTGACTTGTCCAGTATCATTCAGCTAGTGTCTGAGAGTGCATTTTAACTCAGGTCACAGTATTCCTGATTTTAGGCCCCTGAGTTTTACCTGGATGCCTCTGAGAAGCAGTGTAGACATGCTAACTGGTTCACCAGTTAACAAATTCTTCCACTTTTTAAACTTGCTATCTTTTATACAAAACAAAATTTGTTCAGCATAAATGCAGCAAGTGATTAGATTTCTGTTTAGGTTATGCCATAGCATGCATTCTGTGACAGATAGCATTTTTGGCCATATTGTAAATGCCTACTAGGGACTCTATTTTGGTAATTGGATGAAAACAAGAGACCCTTAGTGAAATTTAACTCACTTTCAACAAGTAGTTATTAGATGCCTACCATCTGTAAGGTGTTATGCTAGATTCTATGGTTAAAAAGACAAAAAATTAACAGCTCTTTCCCTTAAAGCATTTATGTTTTATTTGGGAAATAGAACATGTCCAGTTATAAATAAATACAAAGTAATATGAATTTGAGGATATCTTTAACAACTGAGTGGAATCAGGAAATACTTCATTTGGGAAGTAGTAACTGAGCTAATCTTTTAACTAAATTAGTAATTCCAAGAGGTAGAGGTAAGGAGGGAGAGAATTCAAGAAGTGGGGAAAAGCTATGCAAAACCTTAAAGATAGGGGATGGAATGCTATGTATTGAAAATGCAAGTAGGCCAGCTTAGCTGAAATATTTAGTATAGGAGGGGGAGTGACATAAGATCTATCTGGAAAGATAGGTGGGATCCAGCTTTGCATTCTACAAGAGTTTCTATTTTATCTTAGCTAGGAAGCTCTTGAAGTTTCAGGAGTAAGGGAGTGACAATATCAAACTTCTTTCAGAATATCAATTTGGCTCTGGTTGGTGGTGAATTGGATCCGGGGGGATTCCAGAGACAGGGAAACTGATTTGGAGGCTATTTATAATTGTACAAGTAGGAGCTGATGAAAGCATGAAATAGGGTTTTTGTGTGAATGGGGAGAAAGAGATATTGTGGAAGTAGAACTGTTTAGTTGGGGATGGGGGCAGGCAAAGAGGGGAAGAGTCAGGGATGACTGAGGTTTCAGCCCTATGTGAATGGAAAGATGGTGGTGCCTTTGACAGAAATTAGGCAGTTTGGAAGAGGGCTGGGTTTAGGTGACCAGAGGTGATAGAGATAAGGGACTCTATTTTGCACTGGTTGATCTTGAAATGGCCTGTGGGACATTTAAATAGAGATATCTAACAAGCTATTGATGATATGCAACTCAAAAGATAAGGATACAAATAGATCAATACATAGACTGCTTTATAGTTTACAAAAGTCTTTTCCTACAATAACTGTGTGAGGTGGGCAGTAGAAATTATTCCAAATTTACTATGAGGAAATGAAGGCTCAGAGAGGTTATGACTTCCCAGTGGTCTCACAGTTAGTGTTACTAAGAGTCGACACCTGAACTCAAGTTTTCTGACCCCCCCTCAAGAAATTAATATTGTATATTACAAAATGCATGTCATCCCCTTTACTATTACCTCATTCTAATTCATAGAAGAATTGGAGATTTTTCCAATGGAGATACATTCATAACTCAATGGTAACTGCATATTTTTCTTGTTATTGAGTTATTGCAGTCATGTCCAACTCTCCATGACCCCATTTAAGGTTTTCTTGGCAAAGATATTGGAGTGGCTTGCCATTTTCTTCTCCATCTCATTTTACATATGAGGAAAATAGGATTAAATGACTTGCTAAGGGTCACACATCTAGTAAGTATCTGAGGCTGAATTTGAACTCAGGTCCTCCTGACTGCAGGGCTGGCACTCTATCCACTGCACCACCTACCTTCCCACACTGTGTATATTACATCTGTCTATCTATACACACACAGTTCATACATAGGATAGTATTACATAACTTCTATAGAAATATCATAGTTCAAATAAGAATGGCTTACGTTGTATCTTGTCCAGGAGATAAACTGTATTTGTATTGACTTATTCCTAAGATTATTGTTTTGAACATTTTTCTGATGGGCTGAGCAGGAACTAGCTATTAGTTCAATAGTGAGCTATGACTTCAATTGATAACAGAAGTATTACAATAGGTTTAATTGGTATATAAATAAAATATACACTTTATATGACATGTTTGTATATATGTATATGTGTATGTGTATATACATACATACACTGTTAAAGAAATGATAATACACGCTATGGGTATTATACCATGTGGGATATTATACTATATAATTATATATAACTGCATAGCTCATATATATATATATATATATATATATATATATATATATATATTTAGAATTGTAGTCCCATTCCTTATTCACAATGGACTTTGCCAGATAAGTTTTGGGCAAAGATTCAACAGAAATGCATATTTTTTGAAAGTATTATGGAATGACTCTTAGAAGAGATAGTTAAGGTTTCTCTTTTAAAGTCTCATCTATAGCAGTTATCTACAGAAATTAGTCAGTTGAGCTAGGTATCTTAATGTGCTACTGTCTTTTCAGTATTTTGATAAACCACTGTTACCTTTTACTCTAAAATGGCAGCAAAATCCAAAATTTGTGGTTTAATTCATATTAGCATTCAAGAATATCAATGTTTGCTTAGCATTTATCAGAATTATTCACATTTTTGGTTCTGCAAACTATATTCTCTAGTTTATACCACTGCAAAACGTCAATTCCAGTACCGCATTGTGGTATAGAGTTGACCCTAGATTCTCAAAGCCTGTGTCAGTAGAATTCAAGTTTGGGTAGGTTTTACCAAGCTTGAAAAACTGTGAGTATGAGTTTGCCAAAAGACCAAAGACCAGCCTAGCTGAGTGTGGAGGTTTTCTTTATCACAAAACTGACCACAAGGTGATAAATTTACTGGACATGGGAAACGTATGAAACAAGTGAAAATACAAAATAGCCCTTAATTCTGAGCAGATGGAATGGCAGAAAAGGAGGCAGAGGGCGCAAAGATTCAAGTAGTTCTTAGATTACTCAGTTGCTGGCACTCTTGAATGTGTGATTTTCATCTAATGGCCAGTGTGAGCTGATAGACTGCGGGAGAAACTGAATCACATTCCTTCTCATTAATATTCTCTCCATAAATGAAATGAGAAGACAAAAGGAAAGTTGAACCTTAACAGACAGATGACTCATAGGTCTTCCTCAGAGAGGTAAATAAAGGAAATGACTGAGTTAGTTTCACCACATGCCCAAAGGCAGTAAGAAACATTGGGGCATTTGACCATAATGCTCCTAGTGAGCATAATGAAACAGATAATTAAGAAAATAATTGTAGTTTATGTGTCAGAATCTTATAGAGATGAAAAATGAGGGAGATTTGATGAAGAGCTTTACAGGATTCTTTAAACTAAGTTAGCATGCACCTTTATATTTAGTTACAAAAGAGAAATGAAAGGACGAAAAGTTGAAAAGATGTTTGAAAATACAACTTGGGATATTATAAAAGGGGGCAGGAGAGAAAAAAGGCCTCAAAAAAACCCAAGAAATTAAAAGTACATTCAAGGGGCAGCTAGATGGTACAGTGGATAGAGCTCTGGTCTTGGAGTCAGGAGGACCTGAGTTCAAATCCAGCCTCAGACACATAACACTTACTAGCTGTGTGACCCTGGGCAAGTCACTTAACCCCATTGCCTCATCAAAAAAAAATACATTCAAGTACTTCTTTTTTCCATATGTCAAAAATCTCTATCAGAATGGTTTATGTATGCATTGAGGTTACTCCTGATAAAAATATGAGAAGGGAACAGGTAGGCTTTTCCAGGTAATTTTCTAGAAAAGAACACATCTTCATAGTTACACAAATGAACAAGAGGTGTACAGAGTATATTGCTATGTCTATTGTTTGTTGATTTGTTTTTTAAAAAATAAACTTTCTGTAGAAAAAAAAATATAGCCCTGAAGGCTTTTTTTCCAAATTGTTTCCCTTTTATATGCTAGAAACCATACAAGATCCCATACTAGAAACCACTATGAAGATGAATTTGTTCAAGGATCATTTGAAATTTGGGCTTAAAACAAATTGACGTATGGTCACCTAGGGTGATCTAAGCTGGTCTGGAGTATGTCCCTGGCTAAGACTCTCCCTGTATGTGTTTTCTTCTCCTGCTAGAACGTAAGTTGCTTCAGGGCAAGCACTAACTCACTTTTCACCACTGCCTCTACATATGTGGTCTCTTTCTGCCAGAATATCAGCTCCTTGCAGGACTCCAGACAGAAGATAGATACCCTGTTGGTGGCTTGTCAGTTCTTCAGATGCTTCCGTTCATAGCGGGCATTGTGTTGATTACATAGAACCATGGGATACTACAGAGATTTCTTAATGAGAGCCACAGTCACTTGAAAGAGATTGGTCTAGCCATCCTTCCTGGAAAAACAAAGTAGATCAAAGTATATATCATCCAGATTACCCCAAGCAGCTTGATAAACTTTTGAGTTGGTCTGTCAGAATGTATATGTGTATGTGCGCACACACATATGTATACATATGTACACATATAATATACATGCATGCGTACACATATACATACAGACACACACATACACATGCAGTGCATGTGCTAGGACTGAGTAATGAACAGGACCCAAAAATAGAGGAAGAGAGTTGTCTAGATTATATGTGAGAAATTGTGTAGCGCTTGGAATGATCCCCCGGTGTTTCCTGATGCACATAGCCTGTCCAATGGGCTATTTGATACAGAAGCCCATCTAAAACAAAGCTTAAAACAAAACCCCACAACACACCTTGTGATGCTCTAGAGTGGTGAACCATAGAACACTACAGTATCTAAAGAAAAAAAGGCTCATGACCCCAGGGGGCAATGGAATTATGCATGGTGGGTAAAAGTGGGCTGTAGTATACTACCAGCCATGATAGAAGTAAATTAAAAGCCCTTGTCCAGCCATTCACCCAAACTACTTCGCTATCTGCCCTGCCTCCACTGATATACCATGACTCGGCCCCCACTTTCCACCTGTTATTCTTGGGCACAGTAATCAAATCAAAACCACCATTGCTTCTGGAAATTGAGCACTTATTGGTTATGGATCAACTCAATCTCTGTGACTCCCTAGACCAAACTTTTCTTCCCTGGCTGACTCTCCTCATAAGTGTTTTCTTCTCCTACTAGAATGTAAGCTGCTTCAGAGCAAGCCCTCCCTCACTTTTGACCACTGCCCTTAAATGTGTTCTCTCTCTCTCTCTCTCTCTCTCTCTCTCTTCTCCTCCCTCTCTCCTCTCTCTCTCTCTCTCTCTCTCTCTCTCTCTCAGTCTCTCTGCAAAAACTCAGCTCCTTTTGGGAAGGGACCATCTAACTTTTGAGTCTTTGCATAGTACTTGACACAAAATAAGTGCTTAGCAAGTGCTTTTTTTCATCCGTTCATTCATGCATTTATTCATTTATTCATTCAGAGCCTGGGTCCTTAATATCCACAAGCTATGAAAAAGCACCAGAGGAAGACCTTCAGCCTGTTCTATAGATCCTTTATGGAGAATTTCTGGAGAGATGTGGATAAGAACCACAGAGGATAAAAAGGAGTAGAGGGATGGTGAACAGCTCCAGTGGAGAGAGTACTCTTACCAATGGGAATACAAGAAATATGTCAGAACCAAGGCTGTTCTTCCAAGTTCCTTTCTCTCTCCTTGGTCCCCACTTCTCACAAATCCAAGTCTCCTGGGGTATATGTGGCTCATTTGGGAAGGCAGCTGCAGATCTCTGGGGCTGTCTGTCAGAAGCATAGCATCTTGAACCTTGGGCATGAGGGTCTCTTTCTTGCACATTATGTTTTCCAAGCAAATGTAAGCAAAGCGATGATGAATGCCATGTCTTTATCACTGTTTCAAGTGAATATTACTCTGCAGAGGACACCAGCACAATACTTCTTTGTCTTCTCCCTGCTAATAACCCACAGTGTAGGTCATCAGCATCATTAACATTTGCTGCCTGGGCACTGGCCTCGCCTGTATACACTCGCTTCGAACTGTGGCACCCTGCTCATTGTTTTCAGAACCTTGGTTTCCCTCGCCATTTTCATCACCTAAATTTATTTAAGGATAAAACTATTAGAAACACAATTGGTGAATTAATGTCATGAGGACTGCTGCTGGCAGCTCATCCATTTTTGATATGCCACTCAGACAAATGAAACATAAGCCACCCAGAACAAGGGGACCTTTTGACACTTCAAAGGAAACCCCTATGGGTGGTTTCCTCTTGAAGCTACACTAAACTAGCTCGATCTCCTCAGCTGGAAGCTGCCAATGTCTCATTAACCCCTAAACAGGCCCGGCATGAGCTTTCCTTTTCAGCTATAATTATGCCATGCACTCCTGTTATGCTGTACTGAATTGCAACACTGTCACCAGCACATTATAAACATCTACCCTAATTGAAAAGCAGATTAGACTCTCGTGTTAATTAGCCAAAAAGCCCGCCCACTTGCATGCATTATGATTGCCTCTTAAATACTGAGGATGTTGAAATCCCTCAGAAAGACAAGGCAGACTTAATTGCAATAACCTGCAAATTAAGTTTAATTTACTTTAAATTTACCGGTTTAGCAGGCTCATTTGATGGTGTTAATGTTCTAGCAAATTAATTATCTGAATTAGTCATGCCTGGTGGAGTTTTGCAGCAGAATACATTGTACAGTGGCCTATTAATAACAGACAAACAGGACAGGATTAATGAGAAGATTATGCTCAAGTTCTTAAAAAAAAAGATCTTGCACGAATTCAAACATAATCACCAAAGTGCAAATACAGACACAGAATATAAACAAACTGAAATTTATTATACTCTATGGCATGCCATCTAGGAGAAACAGTAAAACATTGCCAGTGAAATATCTGCTAGACAGAATTCTGTTCTATACACTCTGCTCCATCACTTTTCCCACCAACTCCTTTTCCATTAGCTGCTGTCTGTGAATCAGCCTCCGAGTGTATAAGTGCATTAGAGAGGATATGGGCTACAGATACAGAGCAGATACATGAAATGGAAAGAACATTTCCTATGTTAATTCCATTGCCCTCTTTGCAGTCTTAGGGGCCCTGAGATGACTTTGCTGATCACACAGCTAACCTCTTTCTTTGCCAGGAGGGGGAAAAAAGACCTATGAATAGAACTAACGGCAAGTAATCCAGTGTATGAATGTTTTGCTTTGCTCCCCTTTCTTCCCTAAACAAAGTAAAGCAAAATAATAACTAACAGGGTTGAGAAGGGAAATGTGGGATGGGGACCTAATAGCCTTTAGGAATCTTAGAATAAAGATATAATTGACCTTAGAGACAACTTCAAGGGGGGGAGAATCGCTCAGCCTGGAGAAAATGTTGAATGACACTCCTGATAAATAATGAGCCACTCTGAAAACATCTGTCTGATGCAGCCATTATTCTAAATGCTTAGACTTTTGAGTTGCCTAATGTGGCTTCTTCCATTAGGGTTTGAAGACACCCAACATTGTCTGCCTCTAAGCTCTCTGTGGCAGAATGAGATTGCCCCTGGGTGTCAAGCTAATAATCCTTGACTGGCTGGAACTGAATGTGGCCATGCAGTGATTGACCTCCACATGCCAGATTATTGATTGGGATGTAGATACCCCAGCCATCATTTTCCTGAAGCAGTCCATGCTTTTGTCCCTAGCCCATCCACAGCTGTCACGCTGTGGTTTGCCATTGAAAGGGCCTGCATTTGCATCCTTCTTGCATTTATAAGTCTCAGTGTAAAATAAAAATGCCACCACTTGAAAGGAAGACTGAACTGTTCACTCTTTAAAAAACAGATTATCTCATTAAAGAAAGGAAGGTTTGGTGGGGGTGAAAATATGTACACTTGCTTTATGGGCTGTATTTTAATTTTGGGAAAAAATAATGAGAATAAAAATTGCTTCAATATGTTTTCTGTATTGTGGCAATAAATCACCCAGATCCTTTCTGGTAGTCACATTGCCATTGGGGTGGTTGGGGTTTTTTGTTGTTACTGTTGCTGTTCTCTGTTGAATTAGAATTTGCAGCAGTAAATGAAACTGGCACAAAAACAGGTGTTATTAAAACTGGGCAGGAAAGGGACAATAACAACCTAATTCCACTTTAAAAGGCTGGTATGTGGATAGTTGAAACGACTTTGGTTAGAACCCATAGGGAATAGTATATACACCATAAAGAAAATGGATTTCAGTGACACATAAACAAAAGGGAAATGACTAATATATTTACATATAACATGTGGTGTGTTCATTGCACACCATGGTGACAGAATTGTTTATTTCATTTATAATTTATACAGCAAAACCTTATTAAATGTGTAACTAGTTTGCCAGATGATAATATACAGTAGGAGATTAGGCTTCCATTATAGAATGTCATTAACAACAAAAGATTTTCGTTTGTTAAGCTCTTTTTTTTTTCTTTAGTCTGCTCTTGTCTGCAGTGTCCGCCCTGAATGTTATCCTGGAGCCCTTAAATCTTAGTGACATTGAGGTAAGAAGAAAGTAGCAAGGAACTCCTTGAAAAGAAGACAAGACAAAACAAAACCCACTTGCCAGAAAAATTTTCAGCTTTCAGAATTTACTAATAAATCTATGATGAAAATATTTTTAAAAAGAGATGGTTAATATATACCCCCCTAAAAAGGTTATGATAAATATACATTCTATTAAAATGTTTTCTTTGTAAAGGATTTCAGATATACATCAGAAGAATCATTAGAATCCATGATTAGAAGACTAGATGGAGCAAGAGAGTAGAAGTTGATGAAGAAATTACCTTAGTATATAGTATTCCTTGTTGGTACACAACAGAGAATCCCTTTAAGGGAGTTTTTAGCACCGAGATAATGTCACACATTGTGTGTGTGTGTGTGTGTGTGTGTGTGCGTGTGTATGTGTGTGTGTGTCTAGCAGACAATGATGTCAACTTCTGCTAAAACAGATGGAATTAACATCCTTGTTAGTACCTTAAGTCTTTGTATCCAATGTCTATGGTACCTTGCACATAGTAGGAACGTCATAGATGCTTCTGTTCTTGGATTGAATTAATTTCACACAATACAAATACATCATTCCATGTACCCATTATTCTCATTCCTGGGCAGGAAAAAACAAAACAAAACAAAACAAAGCCTCCTTTAGGATTTTTCCCTACCTAGTATAATTTTGTAATGACTAAGGCCTTTTAGAATGCTCATTGAGAAAGTGAGAAAATGGATATTCATGTGTGCAAACAGAAAGAGTGGTGGGAAAGGGGATTAGGGAGGGAGAAGGAGAAGTAGTGAAGAAATGCTTTTAAACAATAAAATGTATTTTACTTTCAAGCTTAGAGCTGTCAGCCTTCATTCCCAATAATGTACACTGACAGTTCACAGCTACTCTTAAAAAGTAGGTAAAGCTTTTGTGGTTGCAAACTAGTGTGATAAAACATAAAAATATTTTATTCAGTTAAAGTGAAAACTGCTGTTCACCCTAGTTATGTTGCCCAGACCCTCTTCCTCTCTAAATTAATGTACTGTGCAAATATCTTGACTATGACACTCTCAGTCCATTTAATAAAAGCCCCATTCAATCAGAACTAGGTCTCAGTGCATCAAGGCACAAATGTATTGAACCTAAAAATTGGCAGGCCTCTAGGTTCAAAAAAGGACGGTGTATCTCAGGGAAAATGGGTTCTGTAGAATTCAAAGAACATATGTATGTTTTGTGTCTATTCGTACTGTGAGCTGAGGCAAAGAGACACTACTCTGTTTTGTAGTTGTTCTCAATTCATTAACTCTTCTAGGAGCGTAGGAAGGGAATAAATTGTTTTATGGGGTCCTTCTAGTTGGGCTTTCACGAAGTACAGGAATGACAAGGAAAACCAGAAGAGATTAAAATAGTAAATGGAGGGAAAGACTAGATAACAATAAAGTAAAGGCTTTGCAAGGTTTCTCATCAGATAAAATTCCTTTGAAAGGACAAATTTGGGAATTGCATTCCATGTGTGCATTTGTAAAACAGAGGTTTTGACCTGGTTTATCTTCAGAGTTACTTCAAATACATATATACATATACACACATATATACTTATGTATACATAGGATAATATAATGAATTTTGACTTAGGAAAGATCTGCTTATGGTCTCTCTGAATCTCCATGTAAGTGAGTAGATAATGGCTAATACAAATCTTTGTCTGACACACAGATATGTATTTCCTATATCAATATTTTTAATATAATATGATATGATATGCCATGACATGATATATAATAGCATAGCATAGTATATATTATATTGCTATGTTATGTCATGTCATATATCACATCACCTCACATCACATCACGTCATATCATATTATATTGTATATATTTCTGACTTTTGGCAGTTTTTCTGAGAAATTATGCAATATGTATAGGGTATCAAAATGGAAGCCGGCATTAATAGAATGAAAATTAAAGACATCAGCCAGGAGGTTAGAGTAGATTGCCTTTCAAAGTCCCTTCTGATACCAAGATTATATGATTCTCTGTCCACACAGGGCTACATTTTGGGTCAATTTATCTTCCTATGTTAACATAACAGCTAAGGGTCATATGAATCACGAATTGTTCAATTTCATCTAGTCATCATGACAGTAACAATTGAATTGGCCCTCAGGTGGCCAGTTTGGTAACAGTAGTTACACATGACATTTACTTAATGCTTGCACATAGTATCTCTCCTTCTAGAATGTAGGCTCCTTGAGGGCAAGCACTGTTTGCTTGTGTCTTCATATCCTTAGAGTTTAGAATTGTACCTGGCTTGTAGTAGGTTCCTAATAAGTAGGCTTATTGATTAATTAATGTAACTCTGATAGTGAGTCCATCACAATGATTCCTTCATTACCGTATGTCAAACCATTGCTGTAACACATCTGTAGACAGCTGTACATCAGATGGGCAAAGATTTGTATAGTCATGATCTACTCTCCATTTGGACATTCAGAGAAACCATGAGCAGGTCTCTCCTATGTTGATATGTAACACCTTGTGTGATTTGCTCTTCTTTTGTTGAGAGTGAACTGCTCATTTCAATGTGTGAGATAACACCAAATTTACCCCCAAAGAGTGTGTTTATTTCATCTAAATTGTTGAATGGGCATTCAATTCTGTTTAGATTAGTATGCTATTACCATCTCTCTTTCTAAAGACTTGGCCTAATTAAATCACTCACGAGTCAATGGCAAGATGGGGAATTGTATTTAAGCCTTCCAACTTCTTATCTAATTAATACTTTATCTACCGGCCACACTACCTCTATTCTATCAACTGATTCATCTTAAGGAAGGTATAGACTATAAATTTTTTTCCTCATATAATTTTCTCTTTTTTAAATAGTATTTTATTTTTTCCAATTACATGTAAAGGTGGCAGCTAGGTGGTGCAGTGAATAGAGCTCCTGCCTTGGAGTCAGGAGGACTTGAGTTCAAATCCAGCCTCAGACACTTGATGCTTACTAGCTGTGTGACCCTGGGCAAGTCACTTAACCCCAATTGCCTCATCTAAAGGCAAAAAAAAAATTGCACGTAAAGACAATTTTTAACATTCATTTTTTATAAAATTTTGGGTTCCAAATTTTCTCCCTCTATCTTTTCCCCACCCCTCCCTAAGATGGTAAACAATTTGATATAGGTTATATTTCATATAATTTTTGATACCAATTATCAGTGCTATATACCTAAGTAATAGCTATATATATATATATATATATACATATGTACGTATATATACATATATACATGTGTATATATATATACATATATATATACATATATATATATGTATATATATATATATACACATATATAGTGCTTTAAGATTTGTAAAGCACTTACAAATGTTATCTCATTTTAACCTCACAACAACCCTGGGAGGTAGGTGCTATTATAATCCCCATTTTACAGATGAGGAAACTGAGGCAGACAGGAGTAAGGTGATTTGCCCAAGGTCATACTGCTAGTAAGTGTCCAAGGCTGTATTTGAATTCAGTCTTCCTGACTCAAGTCCAGTGTTCTATCTACTTCACCACTTAGCTCTACTAGAAAGTTAGCTTCTATACTTTAAGTACTGGGGTAGGGGAGGAAGGAAGACATTCTCTAAATCCACCAGTAGCCAAAGTATAACAATATTAACAACACAGTAATATGCTTTAAAGGTGACAAATATCTTGCCCCATGACAGACAACGTTGTTAGATAGGTAGTATAAAAATTATTACTCCCATTTTATTGATGAAGAACTGGTGGCTCAAGAATTAAATGACTTGCCCAAGATCATATAGCTTGTAAGTGTCACAGCCAGGAGTCACCTTGCTCTAGATTTTCTGCCTTTATGTACCAGAAGGCATTAGATTGGTAGTCTCTCTTTGTTTTAAATAATATTTTATTTTTCCCCAATTACATGTAAAAACAATTTTTAACATTCTTTTTTTAAAGTTTTGAATTCCACATTTTATCCTTCCCTACCTCTCCTTCCCCTTCCCTGAGATGGTAAGTAATCTGATATAGATTATACATATATTGGTAGCCTTTTGCAAAAGAGAAGAAACTATCTTGTGCTACATCCCTATAGAGGAATGGAGAGTCCCTCCTTTACCAGAAGAGGAATGTATATTCCCTTAGATGCCTCTACTTTCATCTCTTCCTTGGGACATACAGTGACTACACAGGAGACTTTTCATCATTGCTTCATCCCCCCCAGCCCCACTCATATCCCACCATGTCCATTCTGGACCTCATTAATTTTTCTAGATTATGCAGCATCAATCTAATCCTAGTTATTAGGGATGGAAAGATGGGAGGCATTCGTCCTGAATAAAAATGCGGCAGTAAGATTATTTCAAGGCCCTGTATTTCCCCAGTTGCTCCCTCTATCAGGGGTGCTTAACATTTTATATGTCCTAGACCCCTTTAGCAGCCAGTGGATTGCTTCTCAGAATAATATTTTAAATCCACAAAATAAAATATGTAGTACTGCAAAGGAAATCAATTGTACTGAAATTCAGTAATCAAAATATTTTTAAAAATCAACAAATTCATAAAACTGAGGCTAAGAACTCTTGCTGTACTATGAACTTCAGTTTACATATTCAGATAAGTCTGTAGATTATACTGAGTTTGTCTCTTGACATTCACTAACAACTCCTGAAAAAAGTGGCCATCTCATGACCAGTCTCTTAATTCTTCCATTTCTATAATTAGGCACACAACCCAACTATGGCCTACAAAGCTTTGGGCCCTGCTCTCCTGGGGACGGGAAGGACTAGCACTTTCGCCTTTGAACCTGAACTCCAGAGTATTGGCTTTAAAAGAAAACAAGAGACTCACAACACATTTGCGGATGTGGGGTGGAGGGGTGGTCTGGCCATGAGACCCCATCAGATTGTGGAGGGCTGAGTCTTTCCACATAAAGGATCCTGAATAGAGTTTTCCTGGTGCTTTCTATTTCAAAGTCACATCTCTTCAGTACTTGGGAAAGGGCTTCAGATGGGACCAGGATTTTCATAATCAGCATAGAAGGGGTTGTAGTACTAGTTCTTATAGATGCTGTGCTATTATTTTCTCATGGAAGAGGCAGCTTCCTTCCGTCATAGCTAAAGGTAAGAAGCATTAGTGCCATTTCCAAATTTCAAGGGACTCTTCCTGGGTATGGGCATGTTAGACTTTAGAGTGCCATGTGAAGACTTGATGTAGATGTGAAAGCTCTGACTTGTCAACCCCTCCCCCCCCTTACAGTCTCTCCTGCTCACCCTGCTGGAGGTCACATAGGATCATAGGATCATGGAGCTAGATGGACCTTTAGTCCAACATTCTCATTTTACCGATGGATAAACTGAGGTCCAGAGAGATTAAATGACTTACCCAAGTACTTACACAAGTACTAAGTAACAGAGCTGGGATTTGAACCCAGGTCCTCTGATTTCCTCTGACAATGTCCAGTGCATTTCCATCATACTACCCTGTTTCTTCCTTGAGTAAGACTAACTGAATCATAAGATAAAAATTTGCATATTATTTTTTAACAAACACACATAAGTCTCATTACAACACACTTTTTAAGATTCCATGCTGTGGAACCACCTTATAAAATGAAAATACACATAATGAGATAGTTTTAGAATGTTAGGAACTAAGCCCTTTTAGATGTGGTTCCATATGGATAAGCCTTATATTAAATTCTTCTCTGAAATCAACACTGTAAAAGTGAGATCTCAGTGACCCAGGTCCATCATTCCAACATGTAGGTGCTTGACTTAAAGTCTATTGGGTCACTCCCAAGCTTGGCCTGACCTAAAAGTGCTGCCGAGACCTTTAGGGCCCTTTTTCAGCTCGTAGTGGCCAGGCTTCTTATAATTGAAGGGTGAAGAGGTAAATGGATGAGGGAGAAATAATAGTCCTGATGATTAGGGCTTAGCTCCAGTGAAGCTGAAGGCAGAGGATTAAGCCGTTAATTGTGGTGAAGCCCTCCCCATGCAGGGCAGCTCTATGCTTCATTAGACTTGAGGGTTTGAACACTATAGATGCAATATTGACTGGGATGGGAGCTTAGCAACTTAGATTAGCAACAACATGACCTGTTCATTTGGAGCAAAGCTAGCCACAGGGTTTCTTGCCTAGGATTAGAACAGTAGGAGAAAAAACAGACTTACATAAACCCAAGTCATTTCTGTTGGGAGAGTAGAATTTCCATGTAGAAACTTCATTTCAGGCTAGCTATGTAAATTCTGGAACAATTTAGAAGAACCTAACAGTTTATGAAAATCCTACATTTTTTAAACAAGTTTCTAACTTGGTTGCTTATATAGTTTGAAAGACAGTATGGGGTAAATTCACATAGAACCAGTTGCAGAGCCAGGAAACTCCTACTTCTGACACATATGAATTGTATGACTGCCCAAATTATGTAATCTCTCAGTACCCAGGTAACTCTCTTAAGACTACATGTTGTCAAAAAGGTGCTGATAAGCATTGGTAAAGGGAGTCTCCTCACTGGGAGTTCTCTATGCCAATGGAATCACTCATCTGAATTTTTAAAAGTTTATAATTAATAATGTGATTATTAATAATATTTAATAAATAGTATAATTAATTATTTTAACAAGCAGGAATCCTTGGAGTTCCTGGTTTTGCCAAAATGTTCATGGTCTGGGGGTGCTCCCAATGACTAAGTTCATCCTGTATATATCATATATCATATATATATATATATATATACACATATGAATTTGAGGTCTAACTGAATGATATCTAAAGTCCCTTCTAACTATAAACCTATGTTTATAAACATCTCAATTTCACCATGGGACAAATTCAGAAGCATCTCCAAGTCACTCCAGGTGCTTACCTGATTGGGATGGAATACCTAGAGAAGATCTACTCTGATCTGCAGGTATTATGTGAGTAATTTACTTTAAATTCAGCTGAGATTCTCAGGGCCCTTGGGATTTAAGAACAAACTCCTATTTGGCATTTAAAGTTCTTCATCACCTAACTTCAATTTTCTTTTCCAGCCCAGTTACTCATTACTCTCCGTAGTCAATCACCAATCACTAACTATTGATTAAAGGCCTTGATATGTGTGAGGCCCTAGAGCTACAAAGACAAAATAGTCTCTGCCCTTAAGAAGATGTCATTCTAAAGGGGAAGATAAAATGTACACATGTGAAAGTCAAAGGAACAAAGGTTTAGAGTTGGAAATGACCTCTGGGACCATCCAGTCCATCACCCTTTCATTTTATAGATGAGGAGCTGCACTTAAGAGAGATGAAGTTACTTGCCCAAGATCTCATAGCAGTTAAGTCTATGAGGTGGGTTTTGAGGTCTTCCTGGTCTTCTAGGTCTTAAACATGGGCTCATTTCCACCTCTGAGATGTACTGGCTATGTGACCCTGGGCAATTCATTTACTATCTTATCACTGTAACCATTTCTCTAAGACTATGTTGTAGAGAAGGTGACAACCTGCTCCTAGCCAAATTGGCCTTCTGGCTGTTCATCACATACAATATTCTACTATTTCTGTGCCTTTGCACTAGCTTCCTTCATGACCCTGGGCAGGTCACTTAACTTTTTTCCATCTCAATTTCCTCAACTATAAAAAGGAGATAATAATAGCACTTACCTCACAGCATCATTGTATAGATCAAATAAGATATTTATGGTGTTATTATTGAGTCATTTCAGTCATGTATGGCTCTTCATGACTCCATTTGGGGTTTTCTTGGCAAAGATACTGGAATACTTTGCCATTTTCCTTCTCCAGCTCATTTTACAGATGAGGAAACTGAGGCAAACAAGGTCAAGTGAGTTACCCAGAGTCACACAGCCAGTAAGAGTCTGAAAATGGATTTGAACTTGGGAAGATGAGTCTTCTCAAGCCCAATGGTCTATCCACTGCACCACCTGGCTTAAACTGGCACAGTGCCTGGCCCAGAGTTGGCACTTAATAAATGCTGTTCCCTTTCCTTCCCCATACCTAGAATATACTCCTTCACCTCCACCTCTAGTGTCTTTGCAAAGTCAGCCCAAATACCACTTTCTACATGAAGTCTTACCTATTATTCATAGTTTCTAGTGTACCCCTTCCCATTATCTTGCATGTATTTTGCCATTTTGTATCGTATATAGGTGCATATCTATATTTACTGATATAAATATATATGTGCATATGTATGTATCATATATGTACATATGTGTATGCACACGTGATTTTCCATAATATGATCTTAGTGCCTTTTATGGAGGAGCTCATATTTGTTTTTGTTTAACTTGGTTCTAGCAAAATGCCTAGTGCATAGGAGGTATTTATTAAATGCTTCTTGACTGGTTGATGGGTTGGGATTCTAGACTGAATCAAAATTTTAAAGAGTACCTTGGGGCTAGCCAAAGATTCTTAGGGGAGACCCAGAATCTATCTGGTCTTCTGGGGTTCCCCAAACTGGGAGCTAACCTGTACTAAAGATAGACAAAATGGCCCCAGGTTTATCCTGACCTCTGTGGAACGGTTGTAAGATCTTTACCAGCACCCACAAGTATGTATGCTCTGAGAACTCACTGAGCAATCTTGGCATCTGCCAGAGCTTAGCACTCTACAGGAGAAATTAACCATCTTTCCTAAACCAAAGATAAAAAGGAATTTGGTGGGAACAGGTGTCAGATGTCTGATAGAAAAATGCTGAGGTCAAAGTTCCTTATCTGCAAAAATGAGGAGGTTGGGCCAGATGGCTTCTAAGGTCTCTTTTCAGCTCTAAATCTACGAGTCCATGATTTGCCTGTAATATATCCTTTTCTATAGTTAAAATTCCCTGAGTCCTTCAGGAAATGAATAACCAATTGAAAGTAATTTTATGGGAAAAAAATCTCTCTCAACTTCACAGACATTAATGAAGCATGTTAAGGCAGTAGTTAGAACATAAATAATATTTAAACATAGCTGTGCAATATATACAGTGGGAGAGACAGTAAGGTACAAGGAAAGTGATGCTATTATTATTTTTTTTTCTCTGTAACAAATAAATTCTGATGCTATCATTCCATAGCTTTTGCTAAGTTTTGAAGTCAGGAACTTTAGGAGGTTGCATTTATTGTTTCAAGCCTGGTAGATGCTATTTAGGACACTCATGACATTTTTTTTTCTTTTTCATCATCATCATCATTCTCTTCCTTATTCTCTGTCTCCCCCTCCTCTTCCTTCTCCCCCTCCTCCTTCTAATCATCAACATCATCATCATCATCATTAACTCGAATCTATACACTTTCTTTTCAAAACACTTGTATATACATAAAATTTCATTTAATCTTTACAAGACCCTACCACTCCCCCTTAAAAGAGAGGACAGCTTACTGCTGAGTACATTAAAACATAGGGAGGTTAAATGAGTTGTCAGTGATTACCTTTGTAGGGCAGCTAGGTTGGTACAGTGGGAAGATCGGTGAATGGAGATCTAAAAGACCTGAGATTAAATCTCAGCTCTTCCACTTAGTACCTGTGTGACCTTAGACATGTCACTTAACTTATCAGGGTCTCAGTTTCTTCATCTGGAAAATAAGGAATTCATCTAGAGGGCCTCCACAGTCCCTTCTCTAAATGTCTCCAGCTCTAAGTCTATGATGTGGTGAATATATTTAACCTGAAGTTCCTGGCTCCCAGGCCAGGTGTTCACCTGAAGGGATAATGCAGGTTCCAAAGTGATTCTTTGGGAATAATACTCGGGATAATAGGCTCTAGAATTGTAAGAGACTAGACACCATCTAGTTCAAGTCTCTTATTTTACAGATGAGAAAACTGAGGTCCAGAGTGCAGAACAAATTTACCTTATGTTGTTCAGCTAGCTAATGACAGAGCTAGGATTCTAACCCAGGTCCTCTGATGCTAAATCCCGTGCTTTCACCATGATCTTACCTTCACTAATCAGTGAATATCTTACTATCTGTTCAACAATGGCCAAATCACTTGGATCTATTGCTCAATAAATAAATACTCACCAAGGGGCAGCTAGGTGGTGCAGTGGATAGAGCACTGGCCCTGGATTCAGGAGGACCTGAGTTCAAATCTGACCTCAGACACATAACACTTACTAGCTGCGTGACCCTGGGCAAGTCACTTAACACCATTGCCTAGCCAAAAAAAAAAATAAAATTTAAAAAAAATAAAGAAATAATCACCAAGCACCTATTATGTGCCAAGTATTTGCTAGGTTTTGTGGATAAAAAAGTGTAGTTATTAACACAGATATGTTACAAAACAAATACAAATGAATTTTCTGAAGAAGGGTCTTTTAGAGCTGGGAGAGAACAAGAATGGCTTCATGTAGAAAGTGGACATAAAGTTAAGTTATATCTTGAAGAAAACAATGGAATCTAAGATGTAAAGGTGGGAAGGAGTAAATTCCAAGCACAGAGTACTGCTAAGGCAAAAAAAAAGATGTTAAGATGGGAGATAGCTGCTAAGAGGCAGCTAGATGGCTCAGTGAATAGAGTACTGGGCCTGGAGTCAGGAAGGCCTGAGTTCAAATCTGGCCTCAAATACTTACTAGCTATGTGACCTTGGGCAAGTCACTTAACCTCTGTTGGCCTTAATCCACTAGAGAAGGAAATGGCAAGCCATTCCCTCATCTTTGCAAAGAAAATCTCATGGTCAGCACAGTCCACAGGATCACAAAGAGTCGAAAATGTCTGAATAGCAAGAGCAAAGGTGTTGAGATGGGAGCTAGAGCGTCATGTGTGAGGAACGGCGAGGGGACTAGATTGGGTTGTACTGGAGAGTGCACGAAGAGGGAAAATGTACATCTGACCCTCTGTTTCTTTATCTGTAAAATGAAGGGGTTGGACAAGGTAGCCTTTGATGTTACTTCCAGCTCTAATTTTATGATCTTACGATTATCATAACTTCCAAAGGAAGACCAAAAAGGTTTGAAAAGATGTTTACGAAGAGTCTGAAAAGAGTTGAAACAATTGAGCCTGGGGAAACAAGAGCGAAGGGCAAATTGTGTCACAGTATTATGTCTAGTTATTATAGAGAGGAGGGTTGACGTTAAATAAAGACGGTCCATCTCTGAGAATGGCAGTACAAGAACTAATAGAATAAGGTCACACACTGTATTCTAATCAACCCTAATGTCAGAGCTGGTCAGGATGGATGAATAATGTCCTCGTCAAGAGCAAGAAATAGTCTGTTTAGTTGACCCTGAAGTGCAGAAGGCAGAGACTTCATTGGTAGCTTAATGGTATCAGTCAGGTGGCACTTAGCAGGTCACTTAAGAGGTGTGGCTGAGGTTGATGTCTTTTAAAAGAAGAATTCTCACTCAACCATCTCACTCTGGTTGTGGAGATGTTTACTGCGTTGCCCAAATCAGTCTGGATGCTTACACTTGCGTCCCTTCCTAACAGCACCTTCTTCAGAGGTGCTTCTGAAAATGCATTAATAACCTAAATACTCACCTCTTAGACAACTTTAAATGTGTATTCATATCAGGTCTGATAGTGTACTAAACATCAAATTCCATCTTGTCACCATAGGCATTTGGTGCTGGGCGTTAAGTGAATAGAGCACTGGGTGTGGCGTCAAGAAGATCTAAGTTCAAATCTGGCCTTAAACAATTAAAAGCCATTCCCTGGGCAAGTCATTTAACCACTGTTTGTCTCAGTTCCTCATCTGATAATTAGGGGCATACTGAAGAAGGAAATGGTGAACCACTCCAGTACTGTTGCCAAGAAAATCCCATGAACAAAAGTCCATGGGGACACACAGAGTTGTACATAACCGAACAACAACAGTAGGGAAAAAGTGATCTGGAATACAGCAGGACTGGTAGGATAGCATTTTCAAGCTGGAAATTTGGCATGGAAGAATTTGGCTCATTGGCCATTGGGCTTCTGTATCCATGCTGTACAATAATCTGTCTTTCCCCTATGACTTTCATCCCTTTTTTCTCATTGTCTTCCTTGTCTTATGGACTTAACTTATGGATATCCTTTTTATTCTGATTGTTTTCATACATATCATATTCCCTTACTAGACTGTAAGCTCCATGGAGACAGGGAATGTACTATCCAAATTTCATATTTCCAGTGACTAGCACAGTGATTTGTACGCAGTAGGCCATTAATAGATGTTTCTTGAATTGCATTGAATTCAGAAGAATGTGGTTTACAATGTGACATATGGGACATATGTTGGATCTGATTCACTATAGACTGTCAAACTTGAGGGCCTGAGGACAAAAAGTGAGTAGAGAAAAAAATCCAAGGGGTTATAATATATAGAGTGAGTGAGGCATCATGGCATAGTGGGAAGAATATTTAATTTGAAGTTCAAATGCTAGCTATTTTCTTACTATGATCTTGGGAAGGTTACAATCTCTCTGGGCCTCAATTTCTTCATTCTAAAGGGATCTCAGAGGACTAGAAGCTATACATCCAAATTATTCTACAAACTCTCATTCTTTTTCTTTATACCCTGACCCCTGCCTTGTCTCCTACTCACTCCTTGATATTGTAGAAATATATAATTATCAACTATTATTTCTGTCATTGTTGCAACTCTTCCCTTCCTTGTTTTTTGGCTTTTGACCCTCAAGATTCAATCAAATCAAATGATTGTTCCTCCCTGGTAGAGCTTTTCATTTCTCCACTACTTCTTTACCTCAATGTACTGAACCATTTCATAAGGCTCTGATTCTTCAATCCAGCCTTTCTTCTTTTTCCTTTTCATTCTCTACTGACAAATCATTAAGATGTCTATTATATAAGCAACAAAACTTTCTTCATAGAGAGAAGATGGATGGGGAGTGATTGATATTAGATTAAACATTTTGTGGTGGTTGTCGTTTGGAGCTATGATTTCATAAGTATGGGAAACTTTGGGGAAGAAATTCCTTCCCCCAATGCAGCCTAGTATTTTGTCTTCAATTAATAGTCATACAACATCACATGATGTGCTGAGAGATTTAGTGACTTGACCCTGGATATAAAACTAATATGTGTCTGAGGCAAAACTCAAACCTAAGGCCAGTATTCAATCCACCATGAACTTAGAGTCAGATCTAGAGTTCAAATCCTGGCTCCATTCACTAATCATGTGGCTTTGGGCAAATCTTTTCACCTTTGATAGGTCTCCAGGCCTCATTTTTCTTGTCTGTAAAGAGAGAGCTTAGGCTAAGTGTCCTTCTCACTTTAGATTTTATGATGCTCAATTGTTACTAGTTGACTGATATTCCTAAAACAGATTTTTCATGGAAACATTTCTTTTTGAGACAAACACTGGAAAACATGCCACATCTTTTTTTCATGCTGTCTTCTTCGACAAAATGATTAATATGGAAATGTTTTATTTGATCGCATATGTACAAACTATATCAGATTGCTTACAGGGAGAGAGGAATAGAATTTGGAACTCAAAACTTTAATACAATTGTTTTAACATGTAATTGAGGAAAAAATAAAATATATTGAAAAAGAAACAGAAATTATTTTAGGACCTTATGTTAATTATAGAAAGGAGCAAGATAGTAGTGGAAAGACCCACGGATTTTTTAAAAAGTTTCATTGATGATACCTTAAAAAAAGAGTCCCTTCTCTACTACTGACTTTTTTCCTTATAACAAAGAAAAATATTTAAGGAAAATTGACTGACAAAATGATAATATATAACAGCTTCTGCAACTTTCCTTACCTGTAGTCACCCATCTCTTCATATGAAAGAAGATTGTCTATTTTTTCAGAGACAGTATTGGTCATGGCAATGAATCAGAGTTTGGCTCTCTTTTAATGTTAATTTAATATAATTATCATTAATATCATAGTCACTGTGTGTAGTTTTGTGTGATTCTGTTTGCTTTGCATCAGTGTGTATATCTTCCAATATTTCTCTCCATTCCTCAAACCCATTGCTTCCTGACAAAAATATTCTGTTACACTCATGTACCTTTTTCATTTATTTACTTTTAAATTATGGAATAAAACAAGCATTTCTATAACATAGTACAATAAAAACAACGATTGTCCATGAAACTGCAAATCTACTATGCACAACTTCCTATTCCTTTCAAATTTATTCACAATTTATTCACCCATTACCTTAATTGAAGAGAATCACAAAAAAAATGTTACTAGAAACATTTCATTATACATCTTTCTGCTTTTGCCTGCCTTGGGTTATAAATTTGGTTGTAGGATCACTGGATCAAAGGGCATGAAAAGTTTGGTGACTTTTCTTGCAAAATTCTAAATTTCTTTCCAGAATAGTTGTACTAATTCATAGCTCTTTTAGCAAACAACACTGAATTTTGGATTAGAAGACAGGTTCAAATGCTAAATATGGTTCAAATTCTGTTTGGTCTTGGGAAATTCATACAATCTCCGTGGGCTCAGTTTTCTCACCTGTAAATTGAGAGGGTTGACTATGTAAATCTTTTCTTCTCTATATTGTACAATACTCTGAATTCAAAGTTAAAATTTGAGTCTTTAACTTAAGGCATTTGACAGCATGATGAAGAAAAAATAGTCCTGGCTTGAGAATCAGGAGAACCGTGTTCTATGCTCAATCATAATGAATTCAATGACCTTGGAAAAGTTGCCTAATCTTACTAAGGTTCAGGTTCCTCAGCTATCAAATAAAGGTGTTGGACCAGGTGAACGTTCAGGATCTAATATTAGATGAGCCTATGAAATACTACATTTTATAGAAGAGGAGGAATTGAAGAAAGCATTGTCATGGTATCTGTGATTTATGCCTTTTGTTTTATACATACGTGTGTGTGTGTGTGTGTGTGTGTGTGTGCGCGCGCACGAGTGTGTGTATGAGATAGATACAGAAGAAAGACATACTTTCAAATTATAGTGCAAAGTTTTAAGGACTGGACAGTCACTTTGGAATCCACTGGAATAGCTGACCTGGAGGCCTGGGGTTGCCCTTGTCGAAAATAAACTGGACTCTTTAATTCTGGGAAGAATATTGTTAAGTTAGGAATGGCAACACTCCACAGGCCTATTATTCCATGACAACAAGCTTCTGTTCCATTCCGTCATAATGTAATCCAGAGAGCTGGCTAGATTTTATGGCCCTGGGTGATCAGACACGTAAGCTGTGTGTGGATGGGATATACCAGATATCTGTCTATCTACACACATATGTATGTGTATACACACAAAAATATATCCTATTGCATACATGTATGTTATTTTTTGCAGTCCACAGCTATTAGCTAGCCACGATCCTGACAGACAATGGAAGCAGCCAAACATCTGATTTGCCTTTAGCATTGACCTGTGGGGACTCAGGGATTAGGTGTCTTAGGGGACCTGTAATATGATACAGAGTCTTTCATCTCTAGGTCATTAGGAGTGAATCCAATCTGGGTTAATAATGATCAAAAATGATTATCATTTCATGGCTTCCTAATGTCTTCCAGGAAACAAGTTTATATTCTGGTAGATTCCAGTCACAAAAGCTACAGACTTAACTAGTGCATTTTTTTTAAGTAGCAAAAATGAAAATAAGAATTACATGGAAAAGAGGATTATATCAGAAATGATTTCCTCTGATCTGTACTGGAGGCATGAAGGTGCTACCTCTGTTGTCCATGGGAAATGACTGTACCGTGCCGTAAAACTGGCTGCACTAGATTCATTTGGCAAAACTCCAAAGTTACATAGGATGAGAAGGGGGCCCTTTTCATTGACATATAACATGGATGACTGCCTCTACATATTTTTAGAGAATATGGATTAGGAATGAGGACAGACTAGAATTTAAATCCTATTTCAGACACAAACTAGTTATGAGATCATGAACAGAATGCTAGCTGCTTCACTTTCCTCATCTGTAAAATGGGGTTAATAATATCTGTCATACTAACACAGAGGATTATGATGAGGATGAACTGAGATTCTGTATATAAAATGCTTTGCAGATATGAGTTATGATTATGATATCAGGGATGTTCTCAGAGAACATCACAAAGTTCAGACTATGTTCTTCTTCATATGATGCCTCTATAACCTTACAATCCTTTAATCATCTATTCTCTTAATCATCATTTTAACTTGAAGCCAGGAATCTGGGCTTAAAGACCTCCTCATATACTTCCTAGCTGTGTAATCTTGCCAAGATGCATTAGCAGTTATGTAGCAAAGTGGATAGGGCATCAAGTTAGGAAGACCTGATGGCAAGTTACTTAATGTCTGTCTGCCTCAGTTTCCTGATTAATAAAATGAGAATACTAACAGCATCTACCTCCCAGAGCTGTTGTAAGGATCAAATGAGATAACATGTAAAGTACTTTGTAAACCTTAGTGTTCTATAAATGTTAGATATTGTTATTATTAATGATACTATTTTTTTAAAATTAAGATAATAATACACCCACCTTGGAGGTTTGTTGTGAGGCTCAAGTAAAATAATATATATAAAAGGCTCGACAATCTTAAAGAATTACATAAAGTCAGCTATTACATATTATATATATGTATGTATACACTCATATATTGCTTATTGAGTTCTCAGATAGGCAAGGGGAAAAGAACAGAAGGATGGGGAGAGATACAGACAGACAGTGATAGAGACAGAGAGAGAAAAAAGAAGCATCGTTTACACAAAGGTAAAGTAAATCCTCTCAAGGTAAAAGGCTTTTCAGTACAATATCTCATTCACAAGCAAAAAGTGCCAAGATACTTACTTTAGTAAATTAATCAACCGCACTGAGCCAAAGAAGGAAATCATCTATTGCAGTGCTATCAATGCAAGGACTTTATTTGGAGATGTTCTCCAAGGAAAACAAGCTATCTTTACTGATTTCTGCATGACATTCATATTTGTCCCTCAACAAGCGACATACAGACACTTAAACTGTAGTTTGCCCAGTTCTGCTCCCTAGCCATTGGGGAAATTCATCTAAAGCACCCAAAAAGGCTAGAAATGTTTGCATCGTATTAATAAATGGAAAACCAAGGTAGCTGCCAATTGGCAGCGGAGTATGTTTTGGTGGTTTGATAAGGATACTAAAGAGTTTATGATGTGACAGATGTTTCACTACACTATTGTGAAATGAATAGATTATGAGAAGTAATTAGATGTACATTGGAATCAATGCTGTTATCATCGAGGCCTTCGGGCGATGCAATAGATGAGAGTCATGGCAGCAGGTGGTCCAATGGCTCCGAGACAGGAAGACACACCGCAGGAGACTGAGTGACAGGTTTCACAGATCCAGGGGGTGAGAGATCTGAGCTAGTGCTTGCATCTGTAATCTTCGCTCATGTATAAATAATAACAACCACACTATTGACTTCATATGCTATGTCATAGCCTCCGTTAGCCTCACACACATGTGGAATAATGCCGGTTTTCTTCCCACAAAGTTATTCTTCATCTCCGGATTTTAAAATATGCATATGTATTTCTCTAGCCTAACTGACAGCTTGATCACTTTTTGATGGCAGACTCTCAGAGCTAATCATCTGATGATGACATTTATTTTTAATGCCTTTTATCGAGCTGTCCATTGTACAAAACTTCCTATAGGTTGCAGATCAGACATTGAAAAGCAATATATAGAGCTGCCTCTCATCAGAAAGGCAGCTTCTTCTCTTCAGCTCACTGACTAGCATTTAAAGGGACATGGTGCTGCTCTGTTCTAAAATCCCTTTGCGGTGAAGTTGGCAGGATTGCCCTCCAATGCTTGAAGCAACCATATGGAGCCTGCTGCTTTCAAGGGGAAGGGTTTGGTTTCTGGCGGTTTCCTGGGTCAGCTATTATCATACTAGGGCACAGTGAAGTTTCCAAGCACAGTATGCAGAGGGAGAAAAGAAATGGGTGATTAGATTAGGGGTTTAGAGTAACTGATCCCTGCATGCATCTGCTTCCTCTGCAAGCAGTCTGGAGTGCAGGGGAAGCTTTTGGTGCACTCTTCCAAGATGTCTGTTGCCTTGCACATAGTAGGCATTTAATAAATGTTGAATTGAATTGTTCTTTGAAAAATTTCACTTTTAAGGCCCCTGACTGAACTGCATGAAAAATGTTGTATTGAGTTACCCCCAAATAAAGTATTACTATAGTTGTTAGCCTAAAAGTGTGAATGGTAAGTACAAAGAAATACACATGTATAAATATATAAATTTATATGTTGCACTTCACATTTATATACATATGTTTACATTTTAAAAATATATACTTATTTCTAAACCTTTTTGTATCTAGCAGTATCACAATTGCCTATGAATAAAGTTTATATTCATTTTCTTTCCCTGAATTTCTTGAAGAGGAAGGGCAGATTCTTTGTGAGGTCAATATGTCCTGACGCACAGAAATTATTTTGAAGGCTAATGTACAGTGTGAATCTATCATCTATGAATGCCTTAGAGGATACTGTGCAGAGATAAGCAGATTTTCATGAAATAACCTTCCGATATATATATATATATATATATATATATATATATATATATATATATATATATATATATATATATATATATATATATATATATATATATATATATATATATATATATATATATATATATATATATATATACACACACACACACACACACATACACACACATACACATATATAAATATATACATATATATGTATGTATATATGCCTAATTTTTGAATGAAGTATGTCACCAAGACAATTACATCTCCAATATTTTAAAAGTGATTGTTAGTTGCCATTATCTACCACATGACAGAAACTTTAGTGCTATGGGACAGCCTCGAGATCACTTTGAAGAAAAAGAAAAAGCAGTTTTACTTTTGCTTCCCGTAATGTGCTTGATAAACTAGAGAGCAGCAAAAGATCAAATGATGTATCCCACCTACCATATGCTGAACTAAGTACGATAAAGATCTAGATGCACTAAATACAAAGCCTTTGGCCTCCAAAGAGCTTGAGTATCAGATATCTTGTGCCAGGGGATCTCTATTTTAAGTCACAAACTCATATGATTCTGACTGAGCCAATGGCTAGTCAATCAATAGGTCCTGGGAGGACAATAAAGCAAAAACCCTCTGCTGTAACATGACCCTGTCACGCAATTAGGTTGTGACTAGCAGTCTTAGGAGTAAGGAGTCATACAGCCAAGCCATCTTGAGTGAGCATGAACTTTTCTTATACTTTTAGCCATTGAAGATTATGACAAATGGTACCCCCTTAGGAACTTATTATAGTTTTTTTGTAAGGTTTTTGGGGGCTGTATCTTTGTTTATCTTTGTAGATTGCATGTAATATGCACTTAATCAATGTTAGTTGAACTGCCAAATTAATGAGCTTGCTTATGAGCGAACATATTCAGCCCTAGTTTGCCTCTTCCAGTGGGAGAAGGAAGAAAAGCAAGTTACTGAAAAAAGTAATGGGGGAAAAGATGCTAAAGATGATCCTTTGAGATTCAAGATGCAAAATAAGACTTCCATTTTGAGGCATGGCCAATGTGGGAATTTTCTTTTTCTTTTTCTTTTTTTTTTGCTCAACTAAGCATATTTTTATATGGGATTTTTTTTCCTTTTTTTCCAGGGAAGGGAGGTGAAAGAAAATAAATACTTGTTGACAAAAAATAGTTAAAAATAAAGTAATATTTTTAGAGATACTCTTGATCTTGCTTCTTGCTTCTTTCACCTTCTGACTCTGAGACCCAGGTATGATCCCTTGGTGTATCTACAAAAGCCTTTTGGTCAGACCTTACTCAAGCATGGCATGTCCTGGTGGTCACTCAGTTCTTGGATCCCATCCATGAGTCCTAAATTGGTCAGTGCTCTAGTAAAGGAGGCTGGGATCCCAAGAGGTTAAAGAATTCAACTCAAACCTTTCTGCCTTATTAAATGTTTATTAAAAGAGAAGCTTAATGAAAAACTCTGCTTAGACTGAGTTAAAAGAAAGTGAGAGGTTACCCCTTTTATTTTGGCTTATGTGGCTACATAGATAAATTATGGTATTTAATTTATCTGAAGGCCAAAAAAAGTCCATTCTATGCTTACTGAAGTGAATTGAAGTCTATAGAAATTTAGCTGTGGTTTCAGCTTTGACATAATTGGGACAGATAACTGAAAAACTGCCAACATGTCACTCCAAACAGCACCTAGAGAATGGCAGCAGAGACACTGATAATAAGTCAATGAAGTATTTTCTGTCAAAGACTTCTCTCCCCAAACCAAAGTGGAATGAGGAAGTAAGTAGGCAGATGATTTAGGATACAGTCCGCTCTTGCTTTTGCCAAGATGTGCACGTTGACGATTCTTCAATAGGGAGAGGATGGCAAAGAAGGACATTGAACCAAACAAGCCAACAAACGATTCCCAAGAAAAGGAACATAAGTGAATTGTAAAATTGTCAAAAGGAAGAAACCTAAGTGTCCTGCCCCAGTGCCTGGACCTCATCCTGTACATTCCATGAAGATGCTGGTCTATACCTTTAAAAGTCAAGAATATTGTGTTAGCTCTTTACATGGGTAGGATAGGGACTAGATCTGAAATTTCATAGAGGGAACTCCAGGTAAGTAAATTCCCTCTACCAATGTGGGTCAACACATTCTCTAGAACTTAGAGTCTTTGAAAGTTGCCTGAGGTACTTACAGGTTAAGTGACTTACTCAGGGTCACTTAGCCAGTATTTGTCAGAGGAATGATTTGAATCCAAGTAATTCTGGTTTTGAACCATCTCTTTACCCTCTCAGTCAAGCTGTGTAGCTGAGTTTCTTCAACATATCTATCCCCCATGAAGATGATTCTGGAGTTATAATGATAACGATGCTATATTGTAGAGCTAGAATCAGAAGCAGTTGGCCTGCTTTTGACTCTTGACCAGTGTACTTCATAATTATCAATATACCTTAGTATCTTAATACATAACCTCTTTTTTGGAATATGTTTTGTTTCTGATAGAGGTTGGCTTTGTCTACTTTTGGAGATATGTTCTAAAATATATTTTAGAGATATGTTTATGTTAAAAATTAGCGATCAATTATCTAGACAAAATAATCTGGTTGGTCCTTGTCCTAAGGCAATAGGACCCAAAACCATAATTATACTTGGTCACAGAGGCTTTGTTCCAGAGTATTGACATGAAGGAGTGAGACATACTTTCTCCAGTGGTCATTTTATTGTTGTTGTTTAGTTGTTTTCAGTAGTGTCTGACTCTTCATGACCCCTTTTGGGGTTTTCTTGGCAAAGATACTGGAGTGATTTCCTATTTCAGTCTCCAGCTCATTTTAAAGATAGGGAAACTGAGGTGAACAGGGTTAAATTACTCCCCTAGGAAGTGTCTGAAATGAGATTTGAACTCAGGTCCTGACTTCCTCACTCCAGGTCTGGTACTCTATCACTACCCAACTGCCTTTCTGGAGGTCATACTAGGCCAAGTAAAAGACCTTGAAACATGAAAGTCTGTAATGGAGAATAAGTGTATCCTTTCCCACCTTCAGAATTTCATTACTATTAGCCTTTCTCTCACTGCCTTTAGCTAGGATAAACTGCCTCCATTCCTGGGCACCTGAAACATGTGGTACACTTCGGATTAGAAGCAATGATGACACATGTTGTCTTTAAGATGTCTGGTAGTTTCTATCCCTCCCCTGACTGTATTTACCCCAGGTGCTGGAATTCCTAGTTATAGCTCTGTTGGTCTATCTATATTAGCATCTAGTCACTGAATCCCTCTTCACCCTGACAGGGTCATGTTAAAGGGAAACCAATGCTTTTAACTATAAGCCTCAAGAGAAGTTTCACTTATGTGAAAACAAACCATAGATCATTTCTTCCAGTCTTTCTTTGGAATACCAGGATAGTTTAATCTTGAAGCGCCCATGCTTCTAGTGAGATGGTCGAATTGCGAGTTACTTCTGTAGCTCATAATTACTTGGTATTTGTTGTTTTCCATAACAACATTATTGTGAACCTCCACAGGAAAAGGGCATGCCTACTTGTTATATTTTTTCCATTTTTTTTCTAAAATGAGCCTTTACAGCTAAAATCCTTGGAGATTTCAAAATGAGGCAATATTTGCAAACATGGAGGGAATAACTATACCCTCGAACTCACAGTTCCTTGAAGGCTTAGATGTGAAAGAGTCAAAAGTGGAACACAAATGTAAGGCATTGGTATTACTACTATTAGTAGTAATGTTTTAGGCATTCTAAAAAGTCTTGGGATCTCACAGTCCCAACAGGAATAGCAGGAATAACCTCTAGAGAATAAGATGTCAATTGTTTCTTAAAAAAGGAAAGTCATATTTCAAACAGAAATGCTGGACACCATTCATTTTTAGCGTTCCCATTACTTCTGTTTCTGTGGTAATAAATGGTGAGTCAAGGGCCTGAAAAATTAGATGTCTCCCCCAAGCAGAGAACTTGCTACTCTGAAGCGTCTTAGGCATGGAGGAGAGAATAGATCCCATTCTTTCTAGTTTGTACTTTATTAGTTATGACAAAAAATAAAGAATGAGGTCTTTTCTCTCCTCAGTGGTGTAGAAGTCATGTGCAATGAAAATCTAATTAGGGCAAGTTTGTCAAATGAAAAGAGGATCTGAGAGAATGTACCATATCGGACTAAATATAGACTGCCCCTAAATTATAGCCCACACCCTTAAAATGAGATCTTTTTGAAAGGAAAAATAAATAGAATGAATGAAAACATATTTGATAACTGCATACTGTGTGCCGGGCACTGTGCTAAGTGCCAGGGTTACAAATACAAGCGAAAAAGAGAGTTTCTACTCTCAAAGTTTATGTTCTGATGGGAGAAGACAACACCAATGGGGAACAAGATTTGGAAGTAGAGGTAACGCATTTGATGGTATAGCTTGGAGAAAGCCTTAGTGGTAAGATGGCAAGATTAGTGCTAGCTTGCCAATCAGAGCCTTGGGTTTGGAGGGTGGGGTAGGAGTCAATATCTTGGAGTAAGGAGGCTGAGTAGTTCAGGCAGTATGGCTTGGGGTGCATCAAAGTCCACACGGAAAAACCACACTGATGAAGGACACCATATTAGCCAGATTTTAGAGGGAGAAGTAAAACCTGCATTTCAAATGAGTTAAATACAGTGAATTGAGTAAAACATGAAATGAGAAAAAGCAAGATTGTTTTACTTGACTCTGCTTATTTGTTAACAGGCAGCTAAGTGGCACAGTGGATAGAGTGCCCTGCCTAGAGTCAGGAAGACTAGCTGTGTGACCCTGGGCAAGTCACTTAACCCTGTTTGCCTCAGTTTCCTCATTTGTAAAACGAGCTGGTGAAGGAAATGGCAAACCATGCCAGTATCTTTGCCAAGAAAACCCCAAATGGGGTCACAAAGAGTCAGAAACAACTGAAAAATGACTGAACAACAACAACAACAGTTATTTGTTAAAAGGAACAACTTCTCTGGAGGAGGGAATAGTGACAGAGTTGCCAAAAATTATCAATGAAATTTAAAAATTTAAAAATGCACTGGATAAAACACACAAAAAAAGTTCAAAAGGAAAACACAAATGAACAAAACAACTTTGTTTTTATATTAAATATACATTTTTTTAAAATGGGCCTTTGCTTCAGAAAGAAGCTTGGGTCACTAAAATATCTTTACAATGTCCCAAAGGTCATCCAATCTGCTTTTCTCCTACTGTTCAATTATGGGCCCAATTCATTGTCCATTTTCAGTGTCTGCCCAAAATATATATTTTGACTGATGAGCTAAAAAGGTTTTCCATTCAATTGAACATCATCACTGGACAATAGATATTTTTATCTACTTAGCTTTTCCCATGTGAATAGCTGGGCCAAACGATTTTCACCATATCATGGCTCTCGAATGCAATGTTCTGGAGGGTCAATGCAATTAGCACAATGTCAGCAGGAACAACCAGAAAGTCTCATTATCTAAAGGACGTTCTTTTTCAGCCTGTACCTTACAATGGTGAATACTTTTTGGGAGCATATGTTTGGCTGTTGTGCCTCACCTGATATTAATGATCAGAGGATTAGTGAACAAATTATCTCTGTATTCAGATCTTTCAACATATATTATGTAGTTTTAACGTACTTTCACAGGAATATCTTTTTGGAGCAAAGACCTTATAGCACAGTAGTATTCTATTACATTCATATAACACACTTGTTCAACCATTCCCCAATTGATGGGCATTCCCTCAATTTCCAATTCTTTTCCACCACAAAAAGAGCTGCTATGAATATTTTTGTACATATGGGTCCTTTTCCCATTTGTATGGGATACATCTCTTGGAGATTCAGCCCTAGAAGTGCTATTGCTCAGTCAAAGGGTATGCATATTTTTATAGCCCTTTGGGCATAGTTCCAAATTGCTCTCCGAAATGGTTAGATCATTTCACAACTCCACCAACAATGCATTAGTGTTCCAACTAGTGTTCCAATAGTGTCCCACATCTTCTCCAACATTTATCTTTGTCCTGTTTTGTCATGTTGGCCAATATGATAGGTGTGATGTGGTACCTCAGAATTGTTTCAATTTGCATTTCTCTAATCAATTGTGATTTAGAGAATTTATTCGTATGACTATGGATGGCTTTAATTATCTAAAGGACATTCTCAAATATCTAATATCTAATATGTAAAGGACCTTGCATTCTCTACATATTTCAGTCAGCTGTGTGATGGTAATAAAACAGTCCATGGTGGAATGTAGTTTATGAAAGCCTGACTGTTTCCAGCTTATATTATATATATATGTATATATATATATATATATATATATATATATATATATATATATATATCCATATATATATCTGTATACACACACACACACACACACACACACACGAACATATATAAATACCTATATATCTACTTAGAAAGTAGGTCAATTATTTGAATTTCTTTTACCTGGGCCTTAATTCAGAATTTGGAGACATCTGACCCAGACTGGTTTGAAATTTCATCAATTTAGAGCTGGAAAGGACTTCAGAGGTCATTTTTTCCAGCCTTCTCATTTCATTCATGAGGAAGCTTTAGTTCATGACCAAAATCCCATAGTAATTATCAGAGCTGGAATTTGAATTTGACTACAGATCTAGTCCTCTTTCTAAGTATGTTCAGGAAGAACTTTATTTGCAAAACTTGGTTAGAATCTAATTGGAATTTTGATGGGAATGAGAAAAAGTAATGAAATAATATTTATTGAAAAAGTAGATCAAGTAAAAAACTACTTGAAATAATAAACAACTTTAGCAAAGTTACAGGCTATGAAATAAACCCACATAAATCATCAGCATTTCTGTATATTACCAACAAAGCCCAATAGCAAGAGATAGAAAGAGAAATTCCATTTAAAGTTACTGTAGATGTTATAAAATATTTAGGAGTCTATCTACCAAAACAAACCCAGGAATTATGTGAGCACAATTATAAACCACTTCACACAAATAAAGTCAGGTCTAAATAATTGGAAAAACATCAGTTGCTCATGGGTAGGCCGAGCTAATACAATAAAAATGATAATTCTACCTAAACTAATTTACTTATTCAGTGCCATGCCAATCAAACTACCAAAAATTATTTTATAGAGCTAGAAAAAAATAATAAGATTCATTTGGAATAGCAAAATGTCCAGAATATCAAGGGAACTAATGAAAAGAAATGCAGGGGATGGTGGCCTAGCTGTACTGAATCTTAAATTGTATTATTAAGCAGCAATCATCAAAACTACTTGGTGCTGGTTAACAGAGTGGTGAATCAGTTGAATAGGTTAGGTATGTAAGACACTGTAGTCAATGACTATAGTATTCTACTATTGGATATACCCAAAGACCCCAGCTTCTGGGATAAGAACTCACTATTTGACAAAAACTGCTGGGAAAACTGGAAAAGAGCATGGCAGAAACTAGGCATAGTCCAAAATCTCATACCATATACCAAAACAAAGTCAAAATGGGTTCATGATTTAGATATAAAGGCTGATACTATAAGCAAACTGGGAGAGCGAGGAATAGTTTACCTGTCAGATTTATGGAGAACAGAAGAATTCATGACCAAATAGGAGAGAGAACATTATGAAATGAAAAATGGATAATTTTGATTGCATTAAATTGAAAAGGTTTTGCACAAACAAAGCCAATGCAACCAAGATTAGGAAGGAAGCAAAAAACTGGGAAAGAATTTTTACAACCAGTGTCTCTGATAAGGGCTTCATTTCTAAAATATATGGAGAATTAAGTCAAATTTATAAGAATACAAGTCATTCCCCAATTGATAAATGGTCAAAGGGTATAAACAAGCAGTTCTCAGATTAAGAAATTAAAGCCATCTATAGTCATATGAATAAATTCTCTAGATCACTACTGATCAGAGAAACGCAAATCGAAACAATTCTGAGGTACCACATCACACCTATCATATTGGCCAACATGACAAAACAGGACAATGACAAATGTTGGAGAAGATGTGGGACACTATTGGAACACTAATTGGAACACTAATGCATTGTTGGTGGAGTTGTGAAATGGAAAGCAATTTGGAACTATGCCCAAAGGACTATAAAAATGTGTATACCCTTTCACCCAACAATAGCACTTCTAGGGCTGTATCTCCAAGAGATGTATCCCATACAATTGGGAAAAGGACCCATATGTACAAAAATATTTATAGCAGCTCTTTTTTGTGGGGGCAAAGAATTGGAAATTGAGGGAATGCCCATCAATTGGGGAATGGCTGAACAAGTTGTGGTATATGAATGTAATGGAATGCTATTGTGCTATAAGGAATGATGAACAGGCAGACTTCAGAAAAACCTGGAAAGACTTGTATGTATTGAGGCTGAGTGAAGTGAGCAGAACGAGAAGAACATTGTACACCATAACAGCCATATTGTGCAATGACTAACTTTGATGGACTGAGCCCTTCTCAACAATGTAAGGATCTAACACATCTTCAAAAGTCTTATGACGGAAATGCTATCCATGTCCAAATAAAGAACTATGGAGTTTAAATGCAAATTGAAGCATGCTATTTGTTTTTTTTTCCCTTCTGTTTTGTTTTGTTTCTTCTTTCTTGTGGTTCCTTCTATTGCTTCAAATTCTTCCTTACAACATGACTAATGTGAAAATATGTTTAATAGGAATGTATATGTATAGCCTATATCAGATTGAGCACCATCTTGGAGACAGAGGTGGGAAATGAGAGGGAGCAATTGCTTTTTTTTTTGTTTTTGTTTTTTTTTCTTTTTTGTGAAGCAATTGGGGTTAAGTGACTTGCCCAGAGTCACACAGCTAGTAAGTGTTATGTGTCTGAGGCTGGATTTGAACTCAAATCCTCCTGACTCCAGGCCCAGTGCTCTATTCACTTTGCCACCTATCTGCCCCAGAAGTGATTATTGATAAATCAAAATTAATAAAAAACAGAAAAAGTAGAACATTGTTCAAATGTATTCAATTCAACAAACATTTAATGAACACCTGCTATGTACATGGATTTATTTAATCATTTTTTCAGAGAATTTATGGTACTTTAACATTCAAAATGAACATAATTCACCTTTTTTTTTTTGCATTTTAGCTTCATCTTTTAAAAATCTGAGTGGAATGTAATATATAATACATTATAACCATAGAACCTTAGAGCTGAAATGGATACTCTTTCCCTGCCTGCCCCATTTTACAGATGGATAATTGAGGTCTAAATGGGTTAAGTAATTTGCCTAATAGGGAGTAGAAAATTTGGAACCTGAACCTTGGATGTCTTGACATGATTTAGTGGGGTGCAGGGAAATCACTGGGTTTGGAGTCAGGAAGAACTAGGCGGTGGTCTGAGCTCTGCTGTTTCCCACTATGTGACCTGTAGCAAGATTCTTAATCTCCTGTAGCCTCAGTTTTCTCATTTGTAATAATGCTGTATCATCTACTACTGAGAAGTGCCATGTAAATGTGAATTATTATTCTAATACTATCTCTACCACATGTTCTCTATTGTTATCCATTTCCTTATAAATTAATAGTGTGTTTATTTACTGATGTAAGCATAAATGAGAAACAATCACACAAAGTTATATAGAAGATTTTTTTTTCTAAAATAGTACTATTTTCATTAAGTGGCTGTATGAAGGACAGGTAAGAAAGATATCTTTCATCTTCACCAATATCAAGGACACTTTTTAGCTCCTTTTACATGTTAATGTGGCTTGTACTCTTTCAAGCAAGTTATACAAATATACTTCCTGCTTTCTTATTGCATAAGCCCTTGTGACACAGTTTCCCTCCTGATACAAAGGTCTCAAATATACTTTACTACAGTGGTATCAGATATATGATGCAAAAAAGATTGAAATATATTTGGGAAATGTTTAACAAAAGAAGTAAAAATACAATAAAACAAAGATAACATTGTAGTTTAAAACTAAGTCAATAGGTGACCTACAGCAATCCTTATGTAGGGATTAGTAGCCTCCATTTCTGTTTCAGTTTGATACCACCACTTTAGGGTGATGAAATCACTTCTCTCATTTGCTGACCTCACACAGATGATTTGCAAATATTAGTATCTGATATTTCTCCCCCATACTCTGCTCTCCCCAACAAGGCAGGGTGAGGTGAGACTGATCACTAACTCCCCTTACAAGCACTCATACTCAGAAGGCTTAAAAACGAACAGTTACATGTTAATGGAAAAAGATAGGACTGATGTCTAAGCTCATAGAAAATGACATCAATCCGTGCCAAAGATACCCACAGTCTTATGATTTATAAAACTGCTCTAACTAGGGTTCCAGTGATTGAAGGTTGTTCCCTGGTATTGGTGCTCTCCTCTAGGGATCCTCTGTATCATATTACCTGTTTCCAAAAGCTCTTGCCACAGATCATCACCCACTCTGATCAGGAATTACTGGTCATTATGCCCTGATAATGCTCCCATCTGTTGTCCCCATCCACTTCTCTGCCATAGCTTTCTTGAGCTCCCAATGGATGGTGGAAAGTCTCACTTCTGGTGTTGTCCTTCATGCATTCAGCTTTCTGCAGCTCAGCTAACATTCAGACAGCTCTAGTTACTGTCCTCTGCAATTCAGAAATTCTATTTTCCTTTTGGAGATGGGACTTGTCTCCTTCTTTCTTCTTACTCTCAGTTCTTACTCTGCCTGCTCCTTGCTTTTTGCAATTCTGTTTTTCTTTGAGCAGATATAGCTTTTTCCTTTTCCAGGGGGACTAGTTCTCAAAACTAGTAGTGGACAGGTCTCCAAGCATTTTTTTAAACATTACACAAAAAGTCCTACAGCTCTGTTATTCTTAATCCTTCCTTTTTATATAGTCCCCACAGCCCTAAGATTCCTACATTAGGCTTCTTAGGGTCTTTTTTTTTTTACTGTACAACACACACACACACACACACACACGTATGGTCCCTGCTGCTTGCCTCCTGTCCCTCAATCAAAAAGTTTATCTCCCACTGGGTTACAAAGTTTAGGGAAACATCCCTACTCCCATTATCTAATCATGCCCTGTCTTCCTTTAGGGTAACTGGGTAAAATTATTCAAATTTTCTGGGACTGCTTCCCACAAATATCTAGATGGGCAATAGCAGCTGCCTGGACATCATAAAGAAGAAGGAATTTGCATCACTGCTATGTTAACATTACATAACAGATAAAAAATAAAAATTAAATAATATAAACAAAAGTAGTAAGAAGCTGCAGAAAGAGTTAATATGAAGCAAATATATATACTTACATAAAACACAGACAAAAAACCTGCCATCTATCTTGTAGTAACAGGTTTTAATTCTTTACTGATTGGTCCTTACACAAATTAACAGTCCAGTGATAAGTGATGGTAATAGATATGAGTCAAGGATCTGGCACTGCCATCTGAATCATAAAAGAAAAATGAAATCTTACTCATTGTAGTTTTAGGGTCATGTATATTGTTGCCTTCTAGCTCTTTGAAAATGGAAAATCTATGGATAGTAAACATAGTAACTGGGTTAACCAGATGAGAAATCACAGCAATTTTGCTATAGAAAAGCAAAGAAACACATTCAATTAGTGAGGCAGTGGTTTGAGGTGTCCTTCTTGTTCACCCATTTCACTAAAATGTAAATGTAATGGAATTAGATGCTGGCATTGACAATGTTTCTGGTAAGTCGTTAATCAGTCACTAAAAAAAGCAATGCCAGACCTCATAAGGAAAATGACTGTTAAAGAATATCTCCTTGGCCCTACTTAAGCCATATGGAAATTTACCTTCCTAGAAAGCCTGCCCATGGTATCAGAGAGTTCTTATGCACAAAAGCACATAGGGGCAGTACCAGTCTGGCTTCAGTTCTCCTTTACATAGGGGTTCACTTCCCTTTTGTTTTCAAACTTTCCAAATACAGTAGAAAAGAGGGAGCAAAAATCTTCATTGGAAAGGCACTCTATCATCCTCCTTGGTTTAAAGGCTTCCCTTTTACATTTCGATAATTGATTGTCTATCACACTCACTCCAGCAGCTATTCCAAACCTTTTCATCCTTCCTCAAGCCTTCTCTTGATCCCATCTCCCAACCTTTCAGTTCTTTGCATCATACTTCACTGAAAACAACAACGACAACAACAAAAAAACCTGAGGCCATTCAAAGGAAGGTCCCTTTTCTTGCTTCTTCATCTCATAATTAATATAGCTTCCCTCATTATCTTCTCCACTACCAACTGATAAGAGGTGGTACTTCTTCTTGCTAAGGCATGTACCCTTGATTCTATCTCTTCTGCCTTCTCCAGGAGATTGCCCCTATTTTCATGTGCATTCTGTAATCTTAAATCTCCCCCTAGGTACTGATTACTTCTCTACTGCTTAGAAACACACCCAATCTTAAAAATCCTCTTGCTTTTTGGGACCATCCCTGCTAGCTGTCATTGGTTATCTCTCCTTTTTTCTTTCTTGGTTTACTTCCTTGAGAAAGCCATTTATAAGAATTACTTACACTCCTCCTCCTCTGGCTCTCTCATAAGCTTTCTGAAGATTGACTTCTGACCTTATCATTTAATGGAGCTGTTTTCTCCAAAGGTCTCAAGTGCCAAAGCCAAGGGCCTTTTCTTAGTCCTATGCTTGACCTCCCTGCAATATTTGATACTGTTTGACTTCTTGAATGCTATTTTCTCTGGGCTTTTGTGACACTAATCTCTCCTGGTTCTTCTTTTACCCCTTTGACCACTCTTTCTCATCTTTAGACCTTCCAGGTAATGTCCACAAACTGTGGGTTCCCCCAAGACTCTGTCCTGGGTCCTCTTCTCTTCCCCTTCTAGATTGCCTTACTTGGCGATCTTGTCAGCTCCCAAGGGTTCAGTTATCTCTATTCAGATGATGTGGGGTCTATTTATACAGTTCTAACCTCTCTCCTGAGCTCTAGTCTTCAACTACCAGGTGCCTATTGGGCATCTAGATTTAAATGTCACGTATGCATCTTAAACTCAACATGTCTAAAACAGAACTCTTTTCTTGTCCCCAATAATCCATTTCATATTTCTAAATTTTCTATTACTGTAGAGAGTCAGGCCCATAACCTCAATGTCATCCTCATCTTCTCACTCCCACTTCCATCATATGGCCAATCTGTTGTCATGTCTTGTTTTTCTTTAATCACAGTTTCTCTCAAAACATCTTTTTTCTACTCACACAGCAGCTACCATAGGACAGTCACTTGACACCTCTTACCTGGACTGTTGCATTAGCCTTCTAACTGACCTCTTTGTCTTAAATCTATCCCCATTCTACTCAACTGGCAAAGCAATTTTCTTAAAGGTCTGGTATGACCATGTCACTCCTCAATTCTAGGGGCTCCGTATTAGCCCAGGATCAAATATAAAATTTACTTGGCATTTAAAGCCCTTCAAAGCCTATGTACTAACATTTCCAGTCTTCCATTTTATTCTCCTACCCATACATACTCTACAATACAGCTACATTGCAAAATTTCTCCTCTTGCTTTAGTACCTTTGCATAGGCTTAACCCCTCCATGCCTGGAATGATCTTCCTCCTCAGTCTTTGCCTTTTAACTGTCCTGTCTTCCATCAAGGCTCAATTCAAATCCCACCTTTTTCTTTCCCAGCCCGTGTATGTCCAGTGTATTCCTTCCAAAACTGACTTCTAAGATTACTTTCCATCTACTTCCATCTTACTCTGTATATACTGTGTATGTTCATAGCTATTTACATGTTACCTCCTCCATTAGAATGTCAACTACCTAAAAGCAGGGATAGTGTTTTTACCTTTCTTTCAGTCCCCAGTGCTTAGCACACAATAAGCATTTAATAAGTGCCTATGGACTTCCTTCCTGATTATATCCAAAATTATACAAGCCATTACAGGGTACTAAGTTAAAATTTTGCTTGTGTAGTTATGTAGAACATTTGCTATTAAAATATTTGCATTTTCCTTAAACTAGTGAACTTCTCTCTTTCTCTTTCTCTCTCTCTCTCTCCTTTCTTCCTCCTTTCTTCCCTTTCTCTGTCACCTACATTTTGGCAAACCTAATTCTGAGTGGCTTGAAAAGTATTATCTCCCATTAGCAAATGTTTTTCCTGTGACTTGAGACAAGTGGTTGTTTGTGAAGAATCGGTCTGTAAACTTAATAATGAAAATGTTGAAGCATAACTAGATTATAGTATTAAATGACCCAAGAGAATGAAAAAAAACCTACACCACCCTAAGCTATATTTGACTTAAGAGTTATAATAAGCACACTGTAAAAATGCAAGAATAGTGATATTATTGCAATTATGAAAAGAACTGCAGTAAACTGCTATGATTAATGTGGAAACATGTCTCTGTGAAATTTCTTATTTCATCTTTGGACATAAAATAATCTCATTTTAAAAAAGCTAATGAAACAACCTTTCACCCAAACTAATTATGATCGCAGTGACACTGATTTCAAATGATGTCTTTAATCTCCAGCAAAGACAAACTATGTAATTTTACCAAGATCTCATCTTCAGACATCTATCTTATACAAATGTACCACCCTACACACACAGAGGACCACAATTAAAAGACTTCCATTTTGTTTAATATGCTTTCATAGAATGAATCACTAGAATATTCTTCAGTTAATTCCTACTAGTAAGTCTTCAATAATAGCCTTCATATAATTTCTTCTGTTTATTGGGAAAAAATGTAAACTTTTAAAAAATACAACCTATTATTAAAAGTTTTATTGTAAAATATAAAGAAAGTACTAAAATAAAAGATAATAAAGGAAAAAGCCATATGCCCGGAACAAATGGAGTTTTTCTCACCTTTGACTTAAGGAAAAAAGCAAAGAGAGACAGAAAGAGATTTCAAGTCACACCGTATTTAATCCAATTTGCTTTGGATTTAATCTCCAAAACAAGGCTGGCCTGCTAATTCCCAATTATAATGGCACATGTAATCAGGGTCCTCATTAACAAAGACTGACTATATTGTCTATTAGGAATGAAAATTTGAAATGCAAATTCAGCAAATCAAAACCGTTAAATGAGCTCCTACCCAAGATGCTTAGAGCTCCTGCCAGGGCAGAACACGCTGGCCCACACCTGCCCTGAATTTTCCCTCCAGCTGAATGTTTCATTCGGTTCCAGTCTTTGCCTCTTAATTGACCTGCTTATGATCTCTGCTACAATTAACATATGCTTATTAGTAATGGCTGGTTAAAGATTTCAAACTGCAGCAGTTTACAAAGTCTAATAGAGATGGCACGCCACAGGAAAGAGGAGGCCACTGTTCCCCTCATCAGCAAAGTCTTGGTGGTTGGGTTTCATGTGCTGGAAATTGGGTAATTTTTCACACTGTCTGATGTATGAAAATCGGTGCTAATTGATACTGGAAATTGACACACAAAAAGGCTTCAGGGTAACTTCCTCAAAAATAGTGAATTGGCTTTCCCTTTCTTGAGAAGGTGCTTTCTTGTCTTGGTAAAAGGTGAAAATAAAGTGAGAGAAATTTCCCAACTCTCAGGCATTGCTATAAACAGTGTGTTTGTTTTGATTTAAAAAAAAAAGACATAACCTTTTTTCCCCCTCTCTCTATTGTAATTTTAAACTACAGTATAGCACATATTGCACTTGAGAAAAAAATCTACTTAAATCTCAATAATGTTATGGTACTCTTAGAGGAAAAAAAGGCAAGGAGAAAAAGGATTTATTGAAAGTTGATTTTATGCAGAACTCACATTTCTGGGCACTGTAGTCCTATACTTTACAGAGGCTCAGAGCTGTTTTTATGGCTGCCACCATAGTCATCCAGATCCAGAGGGTATGCAGATGTTTGATTGGCATGAGTCTCTGCTTCTAGCCATGTAATTTAACAGAAGAGCAGTTCTAGGATTCCTCAATTACTTTTTTATGTTCAGTTAATATTTACACAGTTGCAAATCTTGATTTCAAAATCCTCTTATTGATCCATATACAGAACAATTCTACTATTCACAGTCAAACACATGCTTTTTGATTATGTCTATATACTAGTGAAGCAGATTAATTATTCTACATCCCTATCACCATTTATGGCAGCTAAGTGGTGCTGTGGATAGAGCACTAGGCCTGCAGTCAGGAAGACTCATCTTCCTGAGTTCAAATCTGGCCTCACAGCCTTACTAGCTATGTGACCCTTGGGCAAGTATTTAACCCTGTTTGCCTCAGTTCCTCATCTGCAGAATGAGCTAGAGAAGGAAATGGCAAGCCCTTACAGCATTTTTATCAAGAAAACCCCAAATGGAGTCATCAAGTCAGACACAACTGAAACAACCGAACAGCAGCAAACCACCACTTGAGATATCTTCTATGGGGAGCTAAATATGGGCCAAAAGCAAAGCAAAGTTGTTTTTATTTTTCCATTTGCTCTGTGTGTGGCATATGGGTCTAGCCTTAATCAATATCATTGCTTTTGACAAAATTCTTTTTCAACACAATTCAATTCAATTCCACAAGCATTTATTAAATGCCCACTATATACAGCTCACTGTATTAGGGGTTGGGATACAAGTATAAAAAACAAGTAGTGCCTGTCTTTACAGAGCTTACAATCTCCTAGAAAATACAATATATACACAGAAAATCAAACACAAAGTATAACAAATGCAAAATACAGTAATAGGAAAGAGTGGGGAGTACAAAGTAGAGAGTCAATAAAGCCTTTACATAAAAAGTGGTCCCTTAGCCTGAAGGGAGCTAGGAATTCCAAGAGACAGAGCTTAGGAGGGAGTACAAGGGGGATTTCCTGTGCAAATACATGGGGAGGGGATATGGAATGTCATGTACTAAGGACAGCAAGGGGGTCAGTTAGGCAGCAATGTGGAATAGGAGAGTATTATCCAGGTCCTTTTCAAGAGCTGCTTGGTTTTGAGGGGTGTCCTAGAGCCAGCTTGAACCAGCCCATGAGAGCTGATTGCTATTTTTTCAGTGTGAGTATTAACATTTCTGAAATTAACCAATGCTAAAAATCAGGACTTGACTAATTGTTCTGTTGATTGTCTAGACTTAAGAAAGTGCTGGAGAAAATGCTGATAATGCAAATTAAACCTAAAAGTGTTTTGTATATACATCCCCCCCCTTCCCCTGCTAGAGAGCTGGTTGTTAAACATTTATCAGAACACTTCATGTAGGTTTCTAAGTAATATTGAACTTACCTAAAATGCAGTGATACAAGTAATATGTCTAAGTTTCTAATTTTGGCTGTTATGGTAATTTGTAGTCACTCAGGCAACAAATTATATTAATAACTTGGTGTCTAGGCACCTTGCATGTAGTAAGGACTTAATAAATATTTGTTGAATTGAATTGTGGTGAATCAAGCGAACATTTGCATATACAAAGTTCTTCCATTTGTCATGTCCTCATTCTTCCCATAAGATTTGTCACAAATGTATGTTAATTAACATTAGGTGGCACAGACAACAGAGTGCTAGATCTGGGTCAGGAAGACCTGAGTTCAAATATAACCACAAATAATCGCTCACTACGTGACCCAGGACAAATTACTTTACCTCTACCTCAGTTTCCTAATAAAATGAGGATAATAATAGTACCTACCTCCCAGGGTAATTGTGAAGATGAAATGAGACAATGTCTATAAAGTGCTTTGCAAAATCTTAAAGTACTATGTAAATGCTAGTTTGGACAATCATTGTTATTTTAAATCCTAATTTAAGGAAATAGGACCCAGAAAAACAATATTATCTTTCCCTAGGTCATACAATCAAAGTCAATTTTGGATTCGATTTAGCATTTTTGATGAAGAATAATTGGTAGATATCTTTTCATGAGGGAAAAGGTGAGTTGATCAAGTGTTCCTGTCACTTTTAGTGTCATTTGTCCAGGACTAAAATTCAAATGATAGGGCATTGACTAAAAGGACTAGAAGATTTGCATGTAAATTTTAAATCCTAACTGGAATGTGGACAATGGAAGAGGGGGAAGAGGAAGATTTAATTGTATCTATGCCACCTACCTTTGAAGATATCTACTTTACATTTTTCAGGTATACTATGTTTCATATCCATATATCTAAATCTGTACCTATATATCTACATCTGCATCCTATCCATTTCTGTATCTATGTCTATCTATATATGTTATTTCCTACCCACCCGCAACAATGCCCAATAGAATACACATGGTAAGACCTAGTAAAGCTTGTAGGATTGCTCTCAATCAATCAACAAATAATTATTGAGTGGCCACCATGTCCCAGGCACTTGGAATGTGAATAAAAAAGTAAAACAGTCCCTGCCCTCAAGGAACTTATATTCCACTGAACTGAACCAAATTGAATTGTGCAGTAAACTATTCATTTGAGTGGTGGCCATGTAAGTAAAAGGCAAAGCTTGGGTGAATCACTGGATGATCCAATGTTCCTTTTGAATTAGTTGTTGCAACCTCTTATTAAATTTTTAATAGAGATGCTGAGAAAATGCTCAATGTGAGATTTTTCTTTCTGTTCAAGTTTCATTCTTAGTGGTTTAAATGAATGGTGAAATGGTCAAAAGGCATGCAGGAGAAATAAAAAACTATATGACTCAGAAAATATATAATCAACAGAGAAACCAACACTACTTTCATTAGGTATCTGATATATTTTAAATAACATTCAACAAATATTAAATAGCAAAAGATAAAAAAATTTTAAGCCTCTAATGTGTACAGGCAGCATGCTAAGCATTTGGGACTCAACAAATTTTTAATGACTGTTGTTTGCTATTAGCATTTAACAAATATTCAATCATAATAAAAATAGTTAAGCATTCTGGACTTTACTGTATATTTCATGAAAACACTAAAATACAGGGTAGACACCTGAGGGCTAGGGTCCCTTAACTTTTAATTTACATTGATTTTATGTTTAATTTATGAATGTTGAAAAATATTAGGAAATGTACCAAAGAAATTTAAACTCATAAATCAATGTGGTCTAGATTGACCAGTTTAATTTATGTATTGATTTGGCTACCTGAGTTTGTGGTTTCCAGAAACTAAAGAAAAAGAAAGAAAGCATAGATTCGCTCTCGGATGTAGGATCAAAATAGATGATACCTAGGTTATAGTTAAAGATTTACTATTGTTGAAGGATCCAACTAAGATGAGCCCAATGGCCATTCACCAAAAGCGTATCCACTAAATGGTAAAACTTAAAAATTCAATTCATAAATGTTTGTTGAATTCAGTAAGTTAGTAAAAATGTGTTAAGTGCCTACTACGTGTCAGGCACTGTGCTAAGTTCTGGGGATGCAAAAAAGGTAAGACAACAACAATAAACCAACAAAAACCGGTCCCTGCTCTTGAGGAGCTCACAGTCCAATGGGACGACAACATACAAATAACTAAGCACAAACAAGATATATGCAGGATAAATTGGAAATAATGCAAAAGCAAGGCATTAAAATTAAGAGGACTGGGGAAAGGCTTTCTTTAGAAAGTGAGATCTCAGTTGGGGCTTGAAAGATGTCCAGGAAGCTAGATGGTGGAGGTAAGAGAGTATTTCATGCATGAGGAAATGCCCAGAGCGAAGAGATAAGAGTATTTTTTTCAGTGAGCAGCAAGGAGGCCAGTGCCACTGGATTAAAGATTACATAGGGGTAAAGGGTAGGAGAGGGGGTTGTAAAGAGTAAGAAGACTGAAAAAAGTAGGGTGGGGAGGGCAGGTTACAAAGGACCTTGCAGACCAAAAAAAGGTCTTTATATTCAATCCTGGAATTGATGGGGAGCCTTTGGAGTTTGTTGAATGGGTAGATGATATGATCAGAAATAATAATTGTTGAATAAATGTGGCAATTAATTGAATTTTTGGCTATAGTAACTCATGAGGCAAGCTATTAAGGTGAGAAAGACTAGCAATCTCTTTGGTAAATGATATTTTTAAATACTGAAAAATGTCTGGAAGAAAGAAAATGAGCATATTTGTGAATTAAATGATTATTCTTTTCAAGCGTCATTTATTTACATATGTAGGGATTTTAAGTTACACATGTTAGTTCATGAAAATATCTATATCTAAATCTATCTGTATATATAAATATATATTGTATATTTATAGATATAAATTTATATATACATACATACATGTAATATACACATATACGTGTAGTATAAGCATGTATATATCATATACATATGTATATATGCAGATATACATACGTATCTATACATACACAAATACATGCAATATATACATATATATTGATAACTTTTACTTTCTGAGACACACATAAGCCTTATGAAATTCAGAAACCCTTTCATCTCTTGACGGCCGTCATTAAAATAAAAGTTGTTACTTTGACAACCATTAGATTTAGGAAAGGCGTGTAAACAGAACCAGACTTCACAATTTCCTGATTATTCTTCTCTGTTGCAAATATTAAGCCAGAGGTCAGCCCTCATGGGTGGTAATGTGTAAACGTGTGTGTGTGTGTGTGTGTGTGTGTGTGTGTGTGTGTGTGTGAGAGAGAGAGAGAGAGAGAGAGAGAGAAAGAGAGAGAGAGAGAGAGAGAGAGAGAGAGAGAGAGAGAGAGAGAGAGACAGAGACAGAGATAGAGAAAGAGAGGGAGGGAGGGAGGGAGAGAGAGAGAGGGAGAGAGAAAGAGATAGAGATAGAGAGAGACAGAGAGACAGAGAGATTTAATTTGTTGTGAGAATTCTTGGTTAAAAAACTCCCTCAGTACCTGATCTGACACTTTTAGTCTTAGACAATTGCTTGGAGCGCTGAGAGGTTGAATGACTTACCAGGGTCACACAGCCAGTATGTTTCAGAGACAAGACTTGAACCCAAGATTTCCTGATAACTTTCAGGTGGTTTCTCCATCCATTACTGAAAGCCCAATAACTATATATAACACCTCACCAGTGACAGGGCTTTGCATAGTGTGTGTGTATGTGTGTATATGCACATTCATATTTATAAATATAACTGTATATATAGTATATACCCACATATACTTATAAATATATACACATATGTACACATATGTGCCCATGTGTGTGTATGTGGGTATGTATATATGCACATGTATACAAACATGCATATACATACATTATAGTGTCCTAGTTTGTACCGGGTCCTTGAGAGAGAGCTGGTTGTTAAATTTTCACCATGAACATTTATACATTGGAAATTAGAAAACGTTACAAATTAGGGCTCGATTTATTATTCTGTTGATCGTCTATAATTAATCAAGGGGTGGAGAAAATGTTAATGCAAATTAAACTTTAAAATGTATCTTATATATCATTTTTCCATATATACACATATGTATATATATATGCATATAACAGCTAATCATAAACAGCATTTATATAATACTTTGAGATTTGTAGTGCTTTACAAATACTTCATTTTATATAAACCCATAAAATATATATGTATGTATGTATGTATGTATCTATAACTTATAAATGAAGAAATGCATGGTATTTTATGAGTTTAAATAGCTTAAAATAGAAATAAGATATGTGACTTTTAAAATGTAAACTTTTTATTACAGCATTTTTCCTTTATATAACAAGAATTTCTGGAGAAAACAAAAATAAAAACAAAAACCTATATTACCACCATTTCAGACTGAACCTGCTCTTGTGATAAAGAATAAAGAGCAAGAAAAAATATTAAAAATGTGACCATATTTGACAATGTATATAGCAGTTTGTACTAGTTAGCTCCATTTTAAAGAACAAGTTTAATTTTGAAGATTTAGTATTAGTGACAATTAGTTCATTGTTCTGTCAAAAATTAGACCTGGATGTCAAAGGTGAATGCTGATCAAAAAATATAAACAGCCTATCATAAATCCTAAGGGACCCAATTCACATTAAATATCTGATTTATTTTGATTATGATGTTGCTGTGAGGAAGGGTGAGAGAGAAAGGGTACCATTGCTTTGCATTATTTTCTTTATTATTTTTTTCTTTTTTGGTTAACTCTAAACTCACAGAATTTAGCCATATGACTACATAAGCAACTACCAAAACATTTGGCAGTTCTAATTTAGTTCATCTACAGGGGCCACAGCTGTGGAAGACCTAAAACCTCCCTCCCCCACTCCCCATCCCAACATGGGGGCCAGCATAATGAGCTATAGGGAATTGAAATAATAGAATCTTTCGGTCAAGTTCAATTAAGCCACTTGTATGGCAATATGGCCATGCTCTGCAAAATATACAAAAGAGAAAAACCAGGAAATTCTTTTTCTTTTTTCTTTTTTTAGACTCAATGCCAAACAGGCAACCCACAGATCACAATTACTGTCATCATCTTTGAAAAGGGAGAAGAGCAGATATATATATAACTGAAGTCAGAAGTCAGTGCCAATGAGTATTTTTTAATCTTTATGGCTTCAGATTCTTTTTAAAATCTCACTATTGTAATAATGCACTCTTTCTCCTTAGGCTCCAGCATTTAGAGCCTATAAAACTCATTTGGAGTTTAGCATATGCTCCCTTTTATTGCTAGTTTTTATATGTTGTGTTCTTTTAATGTGTTCTGCTCACCAGATAGACTGCAAACCATTTGAGGGAAGGGATATTATCTTATCTATATCTCTTTGGATATCTGGCTCTGCACACAGGTAGTGCCTAGGAAATGTTTTCTGGTAATGTTAGTTGTCTAAATGTAATAATTATAACTCACATTTATATAGGCTGTAAGTTTACAGTGTTTTCCTTACAATAACCCCAGGAGTTAGCAAAACACACACTCAATCTGCTTAGGAAACTGAGGTCAGTTTAGGTTAGTTAGGCTAAGTGACCTGCCCTTGGTCACTTGAATTCAAACCTATTTGAAACCAAGTTGAAAGTGTGACATATAAGTTTTTCTAAAACTAACAATTAAATTCTGAAAGGGATGGGGTTCCTGCAGAAACAAAACAACAAAGCAAAAGTTCCTAGCACAACGCCTTTCATAGAGCTAAGTGCACAGTAGGTGCTCAATAAATACTCATTCACTGATTTTTTAAATTGGGGCATCCTTATACATAGGCAGAGTAAGCTCCCAGTCAGTTGATGGTACTCTCCCCACTCCAATTAAGTTGTGAGCCCTTCAAGGGCAGAAAGTATCTTTTGCCTTTATAGCCCCAGAGTTTAGAACAGTGCTTGGCACGTAGTAGGCCCTTGATAAATGCTTATTGACTAATTGACTATTTAACTTTTAAAGCCCTTCAGAATCAAGCTCCAGCCTGCCTTTCCAGACTTATTGCAATACAATATTCCTGCACATGCTTTACATTCCAATCAAACAGCCTTATGTACTACTTAACATACAGAACATTGAATGTCTTGACAATTTTTGCACAGACTCTCCCTTGTGTTGGCTTCCGTCCTTACCTCCACCTCTTGAAAACCCTAATTCTCTCAGGCCTTAGCTCAAATTTCACCTTCTTCAAGAAGCTTTTTCCTGATTCCCCCAGTTACGAATGACCTCCAGAATTGTATTTTATCTCTTTTAAATATATTTACTGATCTTTAAACATGCTGTAGAGTGCTTTCTTGGAGGGAAGGGACAATCCCCCTTTTGTATTTGCATTCCCAGGCTCTATCACATAGCTTGACACATAATAGGCAGTGAATACAAATGCCTGTTGGATGAATCAAAGGTGAGGAAAGGCACACCGTTTTGGCTACATTAGGCACATCTAAGTATTTTTTAAAAGAAACCTTGAGGTAAGAAAAATGTGGTGAAATCTGGTGTCCTAGGTTTAAAATCCGTAGATTGAGACCCTGAATACAGAAAGTTAATCCTACAATGCACCCAAGTCTTTCTTATTCATCATGACATGTTGACTGGAACAGAAATCTATGTGAGCTTGGATGTAAACATATACTTCTCTATCTGTAAAATGGGTAGTTTTTACACTATGTCTTTTGTAAGATTGTTATGAGTTAAGTGCTTTGTAATTCTCAAACACTATGTAAAATATTCTTGGTAATGTTATTGTCATCATCATCATCGTCATCATCATCATCATCATCTATATGTCTTTTGAGTTCAGACAGAAATGGTCTTGGGACAAGTTGTGTTCTTACTCTTTGTCTTTTGTGTTTAGTGTTCTTTGGACTACCTTATAGATGGAAAAAAGATGGATTTTTATAAATGAAAAAATGTTGGGGCTCCAAGTTTATCTTCTGTAACTCCACTGGAAGAAACTTTGAGACAACTCTGGTAGCAGACAAGACAATGAACATTATATACATATACATATATTTACATACATATATGTGTATATAGGGCTGTGTATATTTATATATATTTCCCGTTGCCACATATTTTTGATTTCTTCTACTAGTTATCTGTGTTTTGAGAACCTATTTAATATGGTGAAGTCCACTAAAAACCCTATTCTCAAAGTTTTATGGATCAATGCTATAATTGTTATGAGTGATAATTTTGTTGATTAGAATGCTCTGATTCCAATTATTTATTTGTTATTTTATCATCATCATCATCATCATCCTTGCTACCATCATCATAATTTTGTTCTCTTCTTTTTCAATGGATTTCGAATAAAACAATTTTGTCTGTGATAATGCTCTGATTCCAGTACTTTATTTATCAAATTCTCAAGGATATTTTGAGGTCTGTATTTGTAATATGAGATTTGTCATTTGTTGGTTTGTGAAAGGTAGTGAGCTTTTACATATAATTCAAGCCACCAAAACAGGTCTTAGCAGGTATTTTGTAGAAGGTAAATTATAGCAATCTGTAATGATACACAGTTTCTCCCATTTCCCGGAATAATCTGTATTGATTAACATCTCCAGGCTCCTTTTCTGTGACTTCTAGTGATGATATTGTGAATCTGAATTGGCATCATAAACCCCTCCATTTTCTATAAACAAACCTGAATAATCCAACCATTTGTTTGATGCTTCTTTGTTGACACATTGTTGGTTGAGTTCATGTGGATGTTGCCCATGGAGGGCCTTTTGATTTCATTCTTGGTTTTTTGCCATTTCGTAGACTCCATCTGGAGGTAAACCACTTTTGGCACAATGCCTGGCACACTTGACAAATCCAATGGTAGGTAATTATTTTCAGTCTTTACCATTGCTCCTGGAAATGACATGTAATTTTTTTAAGAGCATTTTTTAAATTGTTAACAGCCTAATCCATAGCTCTGATAATATTTATTGATCTTCCTCCTCTTTGATGAGGAATTTTATTGTAATTATTATTAGTCTTATTATTACTATTATAATTAATCAATGATACTTCATTCTTTTCTGATTCAGTTCAAATTGAAAGTCCAAGGACAAGTCATTATCCTGCCATTTTTTTCTTTAATATAGCGTGCAGATTACTATGCATGTAGGTACAATGGTTGCTTTTCGTAATTCATAAAGCACATCAGGATGTAAGCTCATCTTCTGAAGTCTTACTGAAGGTGTTTTAGGAGAAGAAGAAAAGACAACACATACTTTTCCCTTTTCCCACATGTTTTTAATTTCTTGTTTTAGGTCCCTATACATTGAAAACTTTTTATTCCATGGATTTGTCAATTATGACTATTTGATAGGGTAAATTATCTAAAATACTGTTTTTAATGGATATATGGTATGTCTTGGAAATTGTAAGCAACAATTCTATCTGTAATTTTACTATAGTCCTGTTGTAGTTCTCAAGGATAGTTGGGAGTTAGTATTTGTAATATGCTATCTGTCAGTTTATAAAGCATCAAAAGCTTCTGGCATATACTTCTAGTCACCTGATTCTTTCTAGAAAGGATCTGATAGCTGTTAATATTTTACAACCTGAAGCAATATGTTGCACAATTTCTACTAATTGTTTGCATAATCTTTACTAATCAGTAAGTCTAGCCTCCTAAAAGACAATTTTCCCATAATTTCTGTGGACAATGAACCACTCTCATAAACCCTTATGTTTCTTTAAATAAAGACATATAACTCATTGAACATTTGTTTGACACTTCTTGGATGAGCTATTGTTGGTTACTTCATGTGGAAGTCACCCATGGAGGGGATTTCAATTCCTTGATCTGAGTCATTTCATAGGCTCTGTCTGAAGATGAACCACTTCAGATTACATTTAACAAAAGCAACTGTAGGGACCAATACTCAGTCTTTACTATTGCTTTGCGAAGGTGAGGTATGTTTGTTCCAAAAGTCTTTCTATACATATATTTTTAACTCATTTATCAATGTCTCTGAGAAAATAATTGATCTTCTTCCTTTTAAAAATAATTATGCTAATTAATATTCTTAAGGAACAAGATTCAAATATTAAAGTAACCTACTACAAAAATGTAGCATTAGCTGAAATGTAAAGCTTTGGAAATTAAAACACTGAAGATTAAGAATGCTTTAACAACTTACAGTAAAGAGTAGAGAATGCTGGAGAAGCAACTGGTAAATATCTTACAATAAATGTCATTAAAGTAAAAATTTTCCCACTCCAAAATATTCACATGTAAGTAGTGGGGAGAAGATTCTCTTTTTGAACCAAAATTTGATGTCCAGAAGCAAAATAAATAAATAAATAAACTAAAATTGAAGCCAAGGAGAGAATTCCAAATTGTTTTTAAGGATTCACTACATAAGTGCCAGGCAAAATCTATTTGTGTACCTCTACATTAAACCATGGAATTTCATTTTCAAAAAAGGATTGAAAAGAATCCCCAGAGACTATATTTAATATGTTATCTCTCCACGCAGTTAATTAGAGCCAAATGTGGAATGCTTTCAAAACACAAGGACAATTTGGGATTAGGATTGGAATCTGACTCATCATGAGAGATACAGGAATTGTTTGGTCTTTAAATTATAAAACACTCAAGAGGTCCAATTTTAGGACTATAGTACATCCCTGTTGTACTTTATGTGTTGGAGATCAGTTCCTTCAAATTCTACTGACCTCTCATTAGAAAGACAGGGCCTCATATCAGCCAGACAGATGTGCACTAGCTCTGGGATCACCCAAAGATAAAAGAGAAAAGGAGCAGCTTTTTTTTTTTCAAATTAAGTGCATCATTATGTAAAAAAGGATATTGATATGATACCATTATGGTCAATGGGAGACACAACTCAAATACTGGGAGTCTCAGAAGGCCAAGTGAAATGGTTAAAGATGTATTTATTGATTGCTAAGGAAATGTTAGTAAGACACTGGAATGGTAACTCACCACCTGTATAACTGAATAGGTCTTGGTGCTTTAGAAAGTTGTCTCCTGAGATAAAATTATGTGCAGAATATTTGATAAAGCTATTGAATGTTGTGATATGAAATGTGTATGATGGGTTTGGGTCAAGATGACATAGGGAAGACAGTTTTAGCCAGGTGAGCACATGTCTGCGTGGCTCTCTTTGGTTTTCTCTCATTTCTGTATTTGCAGAAGTCATAAAATGAAAATTAAGTGAAAAAGAAATCATTTTGGAATATGGTAAAATTCCCTTATCACCTTCTTATTAGAAAGGTGAAATATTTGTAATCCATTCATTATATTTACATACCTATATCCTCTTAAAGATTTGAGTGGGATGAACACATACATGCAGATTATTATAGTTTTAAAATTACTTTTTTCCCCTTAAAAATGGGAAATGAATGAAAATAGCAACTTTCCCTGTTAGTTTACCAATTGTCTTCTTTTATTGTAGGTTCTAATGGTCATATAATGGATATCACCAACTATTATGTGTCCTCACCTTCAGCAGGGGACATATAACTTTTATTGTGGTCCATTATCAGACCATTAGAATCCACTAGTGTGTCCCTTGTTCCATTGTTCAACATTATGTTGAGGAAAAGGAGTAGAAAATGTGGAGACAGCAGCTTTTCTGGGAAGAGAAGTGACAGAAGAATGTAAGCCTGTGAAATTGCAACCATTCATTTTGCTCAAGCTGAAAAGTCCATCACACAACCTTTGTGGGAAAAAAAATCCTTTTTCCTCATTCTGCCCTGTCCCATTCTCCTTCCTAGAAGATCAAACGCAGGGATAGCCAGGCCCAACTCAAAATATTCACCTATTTACATATTCTTTTTTTTTTTTTGAGAGACATTGGTGAATGTTCAGCTTGGAAAATACTCTGTTTTTAATCACATTGATCAGTGATTTCCAAAACATAATCTGGGGGTTAATTTTTGTTATGCTTTCACAGATCCTCTTAAAGCAAATGGCAAGTTTATAGAATAATCTAATATCACATATATTACATATGTATGCACACGTATTTGTGTATATATGTACATATATGTGTATATATGCATGCATGTATGTATACACACATATATAAGCACAAAGAAACAAGATGCCATAATTAATGTATAGTGCTAGACTTGGAAATAGGAACACATGTTCAAATCTCTCCTCTAATAATTGTCAGCTATGTGACCCTTAGTAAGTCCTTATCCTCTGAAGTTCCATTTCCTCATGTATGAAATGAGGGCATTGGACTAGATAACCTTTAATTATCCTTCTAGCTCTAAATCTATGATCTAATAACTACAAGTCATTCTCTTTGGAGAATTTCATGATGACACTTAAGATAATTGGAAATACCTTGGGATGTCATTTTTAAAAGTACTGGTAACTAATCACAGGAAAAAAAGAGTATTTGTAGTATTGGTAGAAATGCTTTAACTATAGGATTTTCAGCCATATTTCTATTGGGGAAGACATGAGAATTATAGAGCTGCCGGGGATTCCAAGGAGTGTGAATTGAAGAATCCTTCTCCTTCCATTGGTTTCCGAGATAGAGGTTGGTCTGCCACCTGGCTTCTTTCAAGTCACAACTAAGGTCTTCCTTATTTAAGAAGCCTCTCCCAGTCTTCCTTAATTTTAGTGACTTCCCTCTGAAATTATCACCGGTTTAACATGTATCTTCTTTGTTCATAGTCAGTTGCATACTGTCTCCTCCATTAGACTGTGAGCTCCTTGAGAACAGGGGATAATTTTTTTTGTTTGTTTATTGTTTTTTTTTTTCCCTTTCTTTTATTCCCCATGCTTAACACAGTTTCTGGGACAAACTTGCTGTTTGTCCATTGTTCTCAAAGAGGACCATGACTTGAGGAAAGTTGATGCCATGACATCCAAGTGAATTGGACTTAAGTGAGGGAGGGCTTTGCAAAGTCACCAGCCTTACTTTCTCTTCTGGAGCCATTAGGGTCCAGTGGCCAGATATGGATCAAGACAACTAGAGATGGTCTGGGATGTAATAGGCACTTAATAAATGCTTACTAATTTCACATAAAAGTCTGAGATGCCTTTTTAGATGGTCTGTTGAATTAAATTCAAATACATAATTTTGATTACTCTTTTCTTCACTGTGACAACTTTAATACACTTTCACTGATTTCATCATTGCTGTCCATATGCACAAAGTCAAATTAACCAGAATTTATTACGTGCTTACTCTGTACTAGGCACTGTGCTAAAAGATGAACCATTGATTGCTTCTTTATTCATTAATTTTCTTTCTTCATATACCTGTCAGGATTGTGAGCAAAATAGTTTATAAACTTGAAATCACTGAATAAATGAGTAGAATCAATATTATATGAATTGTTACATATTAAAATGACATACAATGCCTGCTTGGTTTGGTTTGCCTTTTCCTTAGCAACTCCTCATATTATTACTTCCTAGAAGGTGGTAAATGCTTATGGTTTGAATGGTATCAGGGGATTGATATAAAGCAAGAGGTCTTAGTTGGGAGCTGGTAAACTTTTTTTTAAAAAATATTTTGATAACTATACTTCCACTTTTCACATTGAAAACATGATACTGAGAAGGAAACGTTAGGCTTTACCAGACTGAGAAAAGGGTCCCATGACACCAAAAAGGTTATGAAGCCCTGATATAAAGGAATTGGCAAAAGCGGTATATTATAGTAAAGCGATTAAAACAAAATGGATTGTCTCATGGCAGACTCACTAGGAGAGGCCAAGATAATGACACACGGCAAGCTCGCCTTCTGAGAGGCATGTATCATGGGCAGATACTTTGCCAAGGGAGTTCAAGAATAACCTGGATTTGCCAGGGAAGCTCATGGTAAGGTTGAAGACATCATAGAGATTCTCCAGTACTCATTAGGAGAGGAGAATATTCACTTGACAGTTATCCAGAAAGTGACCACTGTCTCTCCAGAATTATAAGACCATAGATCTAGAGCAAAAGGAAACTTAGAGGCCATCTAGTCCAACATGCTCACTTTACAGATGAGGAAATTGAGGCCTAGAGAGGTTAGAATGATGTGCTCAATGTTACATAGGTAGTATATGACAGAGATGGCATTTAAAACCAGATCCTCTAATTCAAGAAAGAACAGTCAGGGTGAAGATCACTATTTAGTTCATTGTAAGATGTTTTGCCACTCTTTTCATGAGATATTGAGATGATGACTAGTTACTCTCCTAGAGTGACCTTTGGATACATCTCTATACTTTGGAAGAATGAAGTTGAGGACTCAGGTATTTACAGGATTGGCTGTGACTGTTGGAAATTTGTAAGTTCAGATCTTGTGAGAAGCACCAGCATGCTGTGAGTTTTATTCCATCTTTTATTTCTCATTTTATTCAATAAAAGTACTCCATAAAGAGAGTGTACATTACTCATGCTCATATGAAGTTGGGAAGGCAATAAGAAGCTTGGTTGGAATAGTTGTAGAAACCAAATATTGTGTGATTATCTGTTTGTTGTAAACCCTGCTTAGACTAAATGAGGTGAGATAGAACCAGGGCAGGCTTTAAAAGGAAGGCAGGAAAGCAGGGAAGTAAGGGCAATCTGCTTCTTTCACTTGGATGAAAATCCAGGAGGGCAGCTGGCTCAAGCTCACAGTGCCACCTGGTGGCTTATGCAGAAATTACTATTCCTGCCCACATCTTTCCATCTTGAGTCCCCATGTAAGGTAGGTTTTTCTATAAAGAAAAGAAATACCTATACTCTTACATATACTTGAAGTCACCATATAAATCAATTGACTTTAAGTCCCTCAAGGGTAGGAACTGGGTTTTGGTTTTGTTTTGCATTGGTATTCCTGGTGCTATACCATGACTATAGCAGGCTTTTTAATGAAATGATCTTAAATGAGAGCTATTCGTATTCACTAACAAAATGATAAATGGGTTTAAGAATCAGTACCTAAAAGAGTTAGTTATTTCTCTTTCTTTCTTTTTTGCTGTTGGAATGTAAACTCCTTGGGTAGGTAAGGCTTGTGTTTTCTATATACCAGGTATAATGCCATGCAAACATTGAATGCTTTATAAATGGAAACTGATTAGCTTCATTTTCTCTTCCTCACTTTTCTCGCCATGTACCTGCCATCATTTCTTGAAAGTCCCAGTGACAGCAATGTTAAATGTTAGTTTCCTATTTGATTTTTCTGGATTTCAATAGAAGGACAGATGGAAAATCTTGTTAAGGTTACACTCTGCAGGAAGCTGATGACTCAAAAGGGAAATTGGTGAGGCCATTGCAGTATTCTTTGCTGAGTCAAAAAGATGGAGAACTTTACTAGTGAAGATTTTAAAGAGCCTCTGATGCCAGTTCCAGAAAAGCCTCATATTGTGCTGTAGAGAATGTATTCCATGTCTGTTGTTGCCTGAAGGTTAAGTTTTTAAAACCACACAAGAGAGAGAGATGGCAAATATCACATATGAAGCCAAACAGAATGTGTAAACACTGAAGGAGGTCAGTGGTTCTGGGTCCTAGGCCAAAGCCCAGACTTAATTCTTGACCCTAATCTGGAAAAGAAAAGATATGGAGGAGAATTCCACAGGATGGGCTATTAAATAAAGAGAAGAACAAACTCATTTGACCAGGATTTCAGACTCCTGTGAGATGGATACATTCATGGAACCTCAAGTCAAACCAGAACCATTGGCATGAGCCATCCCACCAATAAAGAGATGCAAAGCTCTTACACATTTTAAGATCATTCATTGACCTGATAACAATTAATCCCATGTTAGGGACAAAGCAAAATGTTTACTCCTAGTCTTCTATATATAATCCTCTCCCATCCTCCATTCCCATAACTGCAGGAAGATACTCAACTCACTAATTTCTGCTCCTCTCATTGTAGATGTTCCACACTCCCTCAATCCGTGCTTTGAGGATTCCCTGAGTATATGACACTTACGTTTCATCTTTCAGAGAAGAAATGGACCTTACAGAGCACTAGGACTTGGAGTTAGGAAGACTTGAATTAAAATCCAGACTCAGATTTACTAGTAGTGTAGCCCTGGTCAAGTCACTTAACCTTTCTGTGCCTTAAGTCTTCTTATCTGCAAAATGGGGCTAACAAAAGCACCTACCTCCCAGGGTTGTTGTGAGGACCAAATGAAATAACTTATGTAAAGCCTTTTGCAAAACTGAAAGTGCTATGTAAATATTATTATTACCTTAGAGTCCATTTCTAGCAACTTATGACTCAGACTTCTCAACTCATACTCAGAAGAGGCTGTTCAAGATGAAACCAATTAATCCTCATCATGGTGGAGTCATCTAAGAAGCCTTCAAAAATCCAAATGCAGCAACAAAATGCTTTTGGTGAAACTTACATAGTAACTTCTTGCCTGCTGTTTCTTGGTGGTCTGGTCCTTGCCTTACCACTACACACTGCTTTGTAGCTCTTAGTACTAACATTTGGCATTTATCCATTGGGAGTCTGTTTGGACTTTGACCCAACCTCCCTTGAACTTTCTTTATATTCTCCTGTTCTGATTATTGAATCTTCCATCATTCTAGCTTCTGTTCTCAACACAAAGGACTTGCAAGAGCATTCCTATACCTCCCTCTCCCCAGAAGTAAGAGGCAAAAATAATAAAACAGGATTAGGGCTATCCATAAGTGAAATGGATTGCCTCTGGAGCTAATCTATTTTCCTTCACTGGAGCTTTTCAGGCAGAGTTGGGTTGGCCACTTGTCAGTCAAATTGTAATGGAGATTCTTTTGTCAGGTGTGGGTTGAACTAAATGGCTTCTAATGACCCTTCTAATTTTAAAATTTTGTAATTTGAAATTCTTTTTTAAAGTATTTTCAATAATCAAGTTTAAAAGTATTTTAATAAAATATTTTATTTCTCTTTTTAAAAGTCATTTTTGTTAACTATGAAGGTTTACTTAAAAATAAGCAATTAGTTTTAATTAATATAAGATCATAAATGTATTGAAAAAATTAATGGTATTATTTTTAAAAGGAACAAACTTTTCTCTGCTTATGGAAATATACTAGTGTCAATATGGAAATGAACAAAGTAATTTAAAAATGGTGCATTTTCTGTATTCAAGTCCAATATATTCCAAAACTGTGGTACAAATGTTATATGATCAACCAATGCTTAAGAATGAATGAATGAATGAATGAACGAATGAATAATGAATGGACATATCCTAAGTTCTGTTCCTATAGAAAGAAAAAAATATTTTGCTGATAATGGATCAATGTAACTGAATAGAGACAATGGTAGCATATCACAGGGTTCTGTTGTCATCCTTGTCTTATTCAACACTTTTGTCAAGTTAGATGAAAACCCAAAAGATATGCTTATCAACTATAGAAATATAAAGTTGAGAAAAGAACTAACAAACTTGATGCTAAGTTTAGCATTCAAAAAGATCTTGCAAGGTTACCTCAATGGACTAAAATAAGTTTAAATTTACCAATGATAAATGTTAATTTCTGCAATAAGGTTAAAAAGATCAACTACATGATTAGTTTGGGGGAGACTCAGCCTGAAATTAATTCAATGGAAAAAGATCAGAGATCTATATAAAACAGCAATGTGATGTAACTGCTAAAAAAAAGGACTAATGTAATCTTTAGCTGAATTAATAGAAGTATAGTGCTCAAATCCACAAGTCAATAGCTCTATCGTACCCTATATGCTCTTTAAGCCATCTTTTTTTGTTGTTTGTTTGTTTGTTTAAGCCATATCTTGAATATTGTGTCCAGTTTGGGATGATACAGTTTAAGAAGGACATATGAACTGAGAACATTTAGAATAATGAAACCAGGATGGTAAAGGATCTGTGAATCATATCATACAGAGAATAGCTAGGGGAATCGGTAGAAGAGAACATTTAAGAGAAATAAAATGTTTGGTCATTTCAGGAGTGTCCAACTCTTTATGACCCCATTTTGGGTTTTCTTGGCAAAGATGTTAGAGTGGTTTGCCATTTCCTTCTCCAGCTCATTTTACTGATGAGGAAACTGAGGCAAATAGGGTTAAGGGACTTCTATAGGATCACACAGCCAGTAAAATTTGAGTCTGGATTTGAACTTAGGTCTTCCTGACTCTAGGCCTATTGTTCTATTCACTATGCCATCTAGCTGCCCCTATAAATATAATAATTCTCTTCAAACATTTGGAGTCAAGGCAAGAAGACTTTATTAAGCATTTACTATGTGTCAGGCACTGTACTAAGTAAAGGACACTGGAGAGATCTCCTGTGAAAAAGGACATAAACGTATTATGTGTTGCTTTGGGGTCTATAACTAGTACTGGTGTGATGGGAATTAAAAGGAAACAGGTTTTGTCAAAGCAAGCAAAAAAAAAATGGTCAATAAAATCTCACAGTGGAATAGCCTGGCTCACATAATAGGGAGCTCCCTGACACCAGAACTATTGAAGCAGATGCATGAACCAATTGTCATTAGAAAAGTTGTAGGATGAGTGACGTTTTAGGCAGGAGGTGGACAAAATTACATTTCAGGTTCCCACCAACTCTAGGACACAATATTTATAATTTTGTGTAAGTTACCCACCAATCACATACTCCAAAGAGATCTTGATAATCTGGATAGGCTGAAATCAACAAGATGGAACTCAGAGATAGTGATTGGACCTATGATTTCCCCTGGTGTGGGGGGATCCTCTCTGACACCTTTTGTAACTTATAACACTACTGAGTTGTTTAGAGCACTGAAAGGTTAGAGTTACTCACCCAGGATCACAACACAAATATGTACCATAGGTGGAACTTCAACCCAGTTTTTCTTGGTTCTGAAGCTATACCACACTGTCAATCAAGACAAAATTTAATAAGGTTTAATGCAGAGTCTGCACTTCAGTTCTTTGACAGAGATCTTTCCTTGGACTCGTGTAATTCTACAGTTTTATGAATGGCTTAGATGTAAATGTAGGGAGCGTACTTATCGAATTTGCTGATGACAAAAAGCTGGAAGAGATAGCTAACATGATATATGACAGGACTCGAGATTGAGGAAGACAATTTTACCTCTTTGGAGTTCACTTTCCTCATTTATAAAATGTAATGTGAGGCAGGAAGGGTAGACTAGTTGAAATGCATGGTTTCTTCTAACTCTAAATCTATGATCTTGCAAAACTAATTTCAATAGATTTATGTGGCAAATTAAGATGTAATATAATAAAGATAAATGTAAAAATTGATACTGGTTCAAAAAATCAACCAAATATATAAGACAAGGGAGGCATAGCTAGTATACAATTGCTATGACAAAGACCTGGGCATCTTAGTAGATGGCAAGCTCAATATAAGTGACATGGCAATTAAAAAAACCTAATATAATTCCTCGTAGCAATGACAGAAGTATAGGGTCCAGAAGAAGGTAGACAATGGTCTCCTCGTATTCTGCCGGGAACTTAGTATGCATTTAATAAACTCTTGTTGATTGATTGACTAATTGGTTCCAGTGCATTTTCACAACCATTTTGTAATTTATAGTATTAGAGGATTGGAGTTGCAAGAGACATTGAGAGGTTGAGAAACTTGCCAAGGGTCACACAGTCGGTAGGTGAAAGTGGTCAGTGCTTTCTGACTCTAATGCTGGTCCTCTATCCCTCATGATTGTACAATGGTGAAGTAAATACTCTGGCCATTTCATTTAAAATGTGAAATTGTGTAATCTAAGGGATATAGACATAAGACAAAATTTTAATTACTAATTATTAAAATACCAGGGGCATGGAAAGACATCTCCAAAGTGCTTTCAATCCTTTCTCTAGAACTGAAATGCTAGCTTTGCTCTCTGTATCTCTCAAACTGAAGTTACAGTACAAGTTCACAAATTTTGCATGTAAATGCCTTTGCAATAACCACAAATGTAGCAATTTAAATTTGTTGACAGAGTTGCTAAGAAACAATTCTATTGAATCCCTGAAACTCTTTTTGATATAGCTCCATGCTCTGACAGTTGGAGTTATTGGACAAGAATACAGAATCTTTAAAAGGAGACTCTCTGACATTTGCTCTGCTTTCAGAGGCTGTAACATAACACTGAATCTTTTTCTTCATTGTCGCTTTCATTCAGCTTTAGAATGCCTGATTTCCCATGTATGCATGTCAGCTCCCCTATAATAGTGGAAAAGAATTTGAATACTACAACATCATCACCTCGAGTGGGATTCTTTACATGCTTTTTTGTGTCAGGTCTCTTCTAGTTTCCACATGCAATGAGTATATAACCTCTTAGAAAAATACACTGCAGACATAAAACAAATAATTTGGTTTGCTCGGATGAGCATTAGCCCAGTGGCTAGAGCACTAGATCTGGAGTCAGAAAGACCTGTGTTCGAGTTGGCACTCAGACACTTACTAGGTCTGTGACCTTGGCCAAGTTCTTTACCTGTGGTCTGCCTCAGTTTCTTCATCTGTAAAATTGGAATATAATAGCCTCAACTTTCCAGGGGTGTTGTGAAGGTAAAATCAGATATTTTTAAAATGCTTTGCAAACATTAAAGTACCATATCATGATAGATGATGACGATGATGATGATGATAGTGATGATGTTCTTTCAGTGGGAACAACACATTACTTTGCCATTTTGCCTCTTTAAGGCAAATAATGAATGGACATATCCTAAGTTCTGTCCCTATAGAAAGAAAAAAATATTTTGCTGATAATGGATCAATGTAACTGAATAGAGACAATGGTAGCATATCACAGGGTTCTGTTTTCATCCTTGTCTTATTCAACACTTAGAACAGAACAGAAAGAGTTCAGTAACCAAAAAGATAGCTCAACTTAAAAGCTACAAACACAGAAATAGACATTTAAGAAATAATGATAAATTGCAAATATTGATAGAAGGAATCCAGGGCTGTCAATGGATTTAAGCCAATAATGCAATTCCTCAAAGCAGAGTGAAAAACTCTCCACTCTGAGGAGGGAGGGTAGTCTTCTAATTCTAAACTAATTTTCTCTGTCTGTGAACATTCTTGTCCTGAGCAATATTCGCTTGTAGATCTCTGAGGTCTTTCTGTCAAACGTGAGTGAATGAATGTCTACTAGGTATGTAGCACTCACTTAGACCACCTGAGATGGCATCTTTCCACATGGTGAGGCTAGAAGCTGCTTTTGGGGGAATTGAGGAATGGGTCATGCATGGATATTCTATGCTGGCTGACCGTGGGGTTAGAAGGAACCTTTTTCTTTTGACTGAATAACCAGAAGCATCAGTTTCTGCAGAACGGGCTGATAACACCCACAGTAGCTTTTGTTCCTTTAGAGTACAAGGGAGCAAGGAGGCTCATGTATTCATAGCCAATCAGATCATGTGGGAAGTGGGGAAGGCATTAGGGTCTCCTTCTACTCTATTCTCCAGCTTAGCACAAATCAGCAGCAATCACACTTTTGGATTTGAACTTGGTGGGGTCAATGATATGTTGGAACTGAGCTAAACTGTGAGCCTAATGCACTCCTAGAAACTGAAATAGTGTGGGGGGGGCATAATCCCTTCAGCTGTTGGGCTCTATTATGGCTACAGTTTTAAAATAATATTTGTTATTGTTCTTTTGAGTCATGTCTGACTCTTCATTATCTCATTTAAGGTTTTTTTTTTTGGAAAAGATACTGGAGTGCTTTGCAGTTTCTTTCTCCAGCTCATTTTACAGCTGAGTAAACTAAGGCAAACAGGGGTAAGTGACTTGCCCAGGGTTACACAGCCTTTAAGTGTCTGAGGTCAGATTTGAACTTAATTCTTTCTGACTAAGTCATTTTCTATATGTGTTCTATACGTTGCACCATATTCTGTAAAAACTATCCTACGTGAAGTAATTGAATGGAACAAGGGTTGTAGTCACTGCCTCTAAACTTGGGGGGAACACAGTCAGTGTAGACAGCAGAGAAAAGTGGTACTCCAAATCCCCCAGGGTACCTGAAAACCCAGAGAAGAATGGGGAATATAACAGACCCTAGCCCTGAGAGTGTGGGGACTGAGTCAAATAAGTTACAAATGAAAGAAGAATCATTTGTTGAGCATCATTCATGTGCCAACCCAAGATACAAGTACAAAAGTATTTGCCCACAAGGAGCTTACATTCTAATATGAGCAAATAAATGCTTGAAGGGGGTTCCTCAAGAGATATTTTGCATTTGCTATGCAAAGTGAATAGGAAAGAGATCAACAATAATTTTCCATTAGCAAAGGTAGTATCCATTTCATGATTTTTCCAGAAAGGTAAAGACTGCAGAGCAGGGAAGAAGTGCATACAAGACAAGTTGTGACCAGGCAGCCATCAAGAAGATGGCAGAGGAGTAAAGTAAAGCATAGCTGGAGCCAGCTGAGATGTAGATGAAGTAGTCCACATTAAACACTCACTTATCTGGGCAGTAGGAGTTCCAAGATGGGACTTCAGGGACTGTACTCAAGTCCTACAGGCTATATGGACTCTGGTTCAGGCAGCAAGGAAGATGTCAAGATGCTCAGAAAGCAAAGTGATAAATGGCTGAAAATTTGCTAGATATGAGTATTTCACTGTATAATCTTTGCAGATTTCATGCCAAATTTTTTTTTGCAAAAAAATGGGGTGCAACCATCATGTGAAGCTTTTAAAAAATTGTACAGGTATTATTTAAGATTAGGATGCGCAGAATACTCATGAATATTTGTTAAAATTGGGGAGATGCAAGTCTTACCATATCATGTGACTTACTCATGGCAGCTTTGCCTGCCTGCCCACTCCCCTTGAGCCTACTGCTCTTCATTGGGTTGACTGAAAATACTTCAGCCTTTAAACAAACCACGCAAGTTGGCTTTTGGAAATATCCTGACAACGCGCATGTGCTGAGAATTCTAGGCTCCAGCTCATAATATGGGAGAGATAAATATGTATCCATAAGTCTCTGGTGAATATATTGCTGCTCTGTTTACCTTTAAGGCAGCGTGATGAACAGAATTATACCATGCAATGACTACACTATAAACTAATTTTTGGATTGAAAACAACAACAATGACAACAACATGTGAGCTCAAATACATATGAGCTCAAAGCTGTGGATACCCAGGACAGATCATAAAAACTGGGTTCAATTCAATAAAATTTTTAAAAAAAACAAAACATGTTCTATGTGCCTCCTATGTGTCAGGAACTGGGTTAGATTCTAGCCTGCCTTCCAGGTGCAAGCTTATATTTTACAGCATTGAGGGTAATGGCTTTTGCTATATAATCTGAGTCCACCATCTGTGGATAACAGGTCACAATTTCTTCCTCAGTGATGTTCTTAGTTACACAACTTATTCTTTCCTCTTCTTGCTGACCTACTAGATTCTAAATTTTATTTTTGTCTTTTGGGACCCACTATATCTGTTTTCTCTGTCTTAACTGCTGACAACTCTGAACCCATAGATTTTACTTGCACCCATCTAGACTAAATAGATTCCCTGATCTGATTTCTTTTGTTTTTTCCTATCCTGGTGCTAACCAAATTATAACCTAATACTAGCTAGCGTCTTATGTAGATCCTAGGGCCCTTTTGCTGGTAAAGATGGAGGGGCTGGCCTTGCAGTATCTTAGAAATCATATATTCCTTCTTTGCTATAATAACATACTTTCATGATATAGAAATTAATCCATTTCGGGATTTCCCCAATATCCCTTAGGCATTACACAATGAGCTTGTACATCAGGACTTAACACTTTCGTATGAAAATGTCACAACTGTTAGTCATGTGAAGAAAGTTGAAATAAAAGAACTGGAAACAAAGCAGACATATGCACTGATATGGAGTAAACAGAACTGAGGAAACACAATGGCTGCAACCATTTAAATGGAAAGAGCATCAAAAGCTACAAAAAAGGTGAAACTGAATGTTGTGAAATTATAATAACCTGGTAAACCCAAAATTTGGCCTTTAAAAAGAGATGGGAAAATGAGCCTCCTTCCCTTTGCAGCAGTATGGAACTATGGGTACAGAACATTAAATATACTGTCAAACGCAGCTGATGAGTTGGTTATTTTTGCTGAACTGTCCTTTTCCCCCCATTTTTTTTCTTTATTACAAGGGATGGCAGGGGAGAAGAAAAGGAATTTATTTAGAAATGAAAGTAACATAAATATAAAATAAAGCAATAATTTTTAAAAAGAAACATTCGGTCTAAGTATGGTCATATGAGGTAATGTAAATAAGAATTAAAGGGTAAAAAGTCCTAATGGAGACTTAGAGAAAGGGTTCTTAAAGTGTAAGGATACTAAACGCTTTGAACAAAATAATTTAAATCTGAATAGTGACTAAGCAAGTTTAGTTGCATTGATATTTCATGTTAATAATAAAATGTTTAATTTTTTTTTTAAAGTAGGTGTTGGCAGGAACATTAGTGATTGGTCCTTGAGATAGATGAGGAGTTTGAAGGTAACAAAATGGAAAATTCTCTTTCTCCTGGGTCAAGGAATCTGTTCTTTGAGGTTTCTGGGTAGCAGGTCAACTACAGTTAAGTCAAGTGAAAAAAAAATAGGACCCTCTAGGCATGGGAGGGATTGAGGCATTTTATAAGCACTGCTGTAATCCAGCCTTTGATTATCTGCAAAGGCTTAGAAAGGATATTGTGTGTCTTTCAATAGGTGATATTATCTTTCAAAAAATGCCTTTTCTTGCTAAAAGCTCCCTGATTTAGATGCCATAGCCCTGCTCCAAAGTACTAAAAGAATGAGACTTGAAGGCTTATGTAGAGACAACTTTACAATAACAGGAGCATAATTTTGGAGCTGAAACAGACCTTAGAGGCATTGAGTGATAGGATCATAGAGTACAAGGGGCCTCAGAGGGCGTGGAGTCCAACTCCAACTTTTTACAAATGAAGATGCCAAGGCCCTGAGAGGTGGAGATTCTTGCCCAGGGTTTCACAAGAAATAAGTAGCAATGCTGGGATTTGAACCTGGGGCCTCTAATTCCAAATCCAGCACTCTTTCCCCAGTGCCATGTTACCTTGTTGGTCCTTGCTTTTAGGGTAAGTTAGTTTTAATATCCTCAGTGGGAAACATTTTTTCCTGTTAATAAAAAGAGCTAGCACTTATGTAGCTTTTTTTTCGTGTGTGAGGCAATTGGGGTTAAGTGACTTGCCCAGAGTCGCACAGCTAGTAAGTGTTGTATGTCTGAGGCCACATTTGAACTTGGGTCCTCCTAACTCCAGAGCCAGTGCTCTATCCACTGTGCCACCTCGCTGCCCCTCTTATGTAGCTTTTTAGGGTTTGCAAGGGACTATATGTTTTATATATATGTTGCTATTGTTCAAGTTGTTTCAGTCATGTCTGACTCTGTGATCTCACTTGGGGTTTTCTTGGCAAAGATACTGGAGTGGTTTGTCATTTCCTTCTCTAGCTCATTTCACAGATGAGGAAACTGAGGCAAACAGGGTTAAGGGACTTGCCCAGGGTCACATAGCTAGTAAGTGTCTGAGGCCAGATTTGAACTCAGGAAGATGAGTCTTCCTGACTTCAGATCCAGCACTCTATCCACTGTGCCACCTAGCTGCTCCTTTACATATTTACATGTACATGTTATGCATATGTGCATGTACACATACATGTATGTGTATATCATATTATATCATATACATATGCACATGTGTGTTGTAATCTCATTTAACATCACGATATGCAAATGTTATAATCTGCCTCATTTTATAGTTGAGGAAATTGAGGATGTGAGAAGTGAAGTGACTTGGCCAGGGTCACAGAGGTAAGTAGCAAGTATCTGAATCAGGATTTAAACTCATTTCTTCCTAAATAGAAACCCAACACTCAACCACTTCCCCACCTAGCAGTCTCATTAGATACATGTGTATAGTGAAGACAAATCAATCTTGTCAACTGGCACGTATTTAGTACTTTTAATGTGCAACGCTCTTTATGCTAGGTTCTGAGGTTACAAAGAAGGGGGAAAAAAAGAAATAACCCTTGCTCTTAAGGAGCTTCCACTCTAACTGGTGTAATAGCGTATATTAGAAAATGCAGAACAACTTCAAAATAAAGATGAGATAGTTAGTTAAAGAACAGTTTGAGATGAAGACTGCCTGATTTTCAGGGGAAGAGATCAAGAAAGGAATCATGTAGAAGGTGGTGCCTGAGCTTTTTCCTGAAGGAAGTTAAAAATTCTATGAGGTGGAGGTGAGGAGGGATTATATTCCACGTATATTGGATAGCCTGTGCAAAGGCACAGAGATGAGAGATAGAAGGTTACGTGTGAAAAGTAGAGAAAAGCCCAGAGAAAAGCTGGACCTTAGAGAGCAAGAAGGGGTGTGACGTATGAGGAGGCTAGCAAGACAGTTGCTTCCATGTTGTCTTTTCCATTACAATGTGAGTTCCTTAAAGGAAAAGTCTGTGTTTTTGCCTTTCTGTATATCCATAGCACTTAGCATAGTGCCTGGCACATAATAAGCAGTTACTAAATCATTGTTGGCTGTTGGGCATGTTTCTGTCAAATACAGAGAAAAATAGAAATATTAAATGAGAACCTAAAATAGTTAAGCAAATATATCCAAGAGTATCCTTGGTAATGTCCAAAGTAATAGCATATTGTAGAGGTTAAAAACTTCCAAAGCATTTGGCTTTACTTGAAATTGACCTAGAATGTGGTTTTCTACTAGTATACCATATATAACTAAATCATACCCTAAGTTTCCAAGATGCTCTGCTTTCTCAATCACATGGCCACATGTTGAGGCATTTAAAAAACTTTTAGTTGAATTGAGAGAGGTATCTATTTTTAATTATGAAAGCGTTACAATGTTTGTATGTACACATGAAGAGAATCACAGAATTATTGATCTCTCATTTAGAGTTATTTTGGACCATAAAGATCATATATTCTAACGTAATTATTTTACAAATAGAGAAACTCCTTCATCTTTCTTTTTTATGGAAATATGCTTCCTCATGTGGGAAGCATACTGATAGTTGAAATTCTTCCTGGCCCTGATAAAGAGCTACCTATGTATCTAAATGGGATCTGTCCTTCATGACGAGGAAATGTGCAGCAGCTATGTGGACATTAGGATCCATGGGTTTCAGCACTCTTCTCTTGCAATATATGCTACAAGTTCTTGGATTTACTGGCAGCTGACACTGTTGTGAGTGGATAGGGATTTGCCTGAATAGGTTAGCTACTTGGATAGTAACCTGAGTTTTCATATAAACTGTGGATGTTCCCCCAATTGGCTTTCCTTGTTGTAAGAAGGAAGAAAAGTCTGTGCATAGAATAGTGACTAGAAATGGAGTAGACTCTTAGTCCAAAGAATGGTAGAATTGTAAATTCATATTTATCAAGTCCCAAAGAAACGTGGGGTCAGAATGATCCCTATGTAGAGATGTTACTGGTACATTAACTACTATGAAACCGTCTCATGCATATTAGAAGTCTCAAATCCTAGGATCTGACCCTTACGCTTAAAACCTGGAATCCTTAGAATGGTATAGTAGAAAGAGTATTGGTTTTGGAGGCAGAAGACCAAGGTTTAAATACTGACTCTATACATTATTAACTTGTGACCTTGGATAATAGTTAAAAACCAGTAAACATTTATTAAGCACCTATTATGAGCCAGGTACTATGCTAAGTGCTGGTGATATAAATAAAGGCAAAAGACATTCTCTGATCTCAAGGCGTACAAAGTCTAATGGACAAATCATTTAACTTCTCACATCTTCAGTTTCTTCATCTGTAAAATGCGGAGCTTGGACTAACCGATCTCTAAGCTCTAAATTCAGCTCAAAATGATTAATCTCAAAATCCTGAAATCTGAAGGTTTTGGAGAAAATAATAGCAGATGCCTTTGCGGTAGGCTACTATCTTCTCTCAGCGAATATCCATTGTAAAGTTCTCAGCCTTGCTAATCTGGGTCAAAAAGCCCCTTAGGGCAGCCTCCTTTCACTTCTTCTAAGTACCTTCTGTCAGCTAGTACTCAAAAATATGTGCACAGAGCAATGAAGTTGTCTAACAGGGAGGATGAAGCACTTTGGGAAAACTAATCCTTCTTTGCCTCATAAAGTCCTGGCCTGAGGTTGTAGCATTTGGTCAGTACATTTCATTTTGTATCACAAGAGTGACAGCATGGGGAAGGTGTAGAAGGAGGCAGAGGATGCTAAGCACCCCAGCCTAAAAGGCAATTAATTTACACTGTAGCATAGGAGCTCATGGGCTTCTTAATCAGAGTCTAGGCTCTCAGCTCAGGACATGGGTGGTAGTGGCTTAGGGATGGCCAAGAGAAACAAAGATCCTGAATGTAGTAGAGTGGGAAGGATCTGGTAGATTCCATATATTTCTGGAGGAAAAAGGCTGAATTCTGAAGTCAGCTAAAATAGGGAAGAACAGACAAAGGCTATATTTTTAGGGTTTTATATTTATAGTTAGGAGGGACTGAGAGAATATTTAGTCCAGCCCCCTTATTGTACAGATGAAAGAATTAAGGCCCAAAGAAATTAAAAGGTAGTAAGAGACAGAGCTAGGTTGATCAGCGGATAGAGTACTGGACTTGGAGTCAGGAAGACCTGAGTTCAAATCCAGCCTCAGACACCAGCTGAGTGACCCCGGGGAAATCACTTAACCTCTGTTTGCCTTAATGCACCCACGAAGGAAATCGCAAACTACTCCAGTATCTTTACCAAGAAAACGCCATAGAGAGTATGGTCCCTGGGGTCAAGGACTAAACAACAAGAGACAGAGCTAGGATTTCAATTCTGGTCCTCTGACTAGAAATCCAGCATACTTGCTAAGCAGGTAGGAGCAACAGAAGGGAAAAGGAAGGAAATTTTATATAACACCTATCATGTTCCAGACACTGGGCAAAGAGCTTTTCACAAATATCATCTCATCTGATCCTTACAATTCCCCAGGGAGGGAGGTGCTACAATTATCCCCATTTTATAGTTGAGAAAACTGAGGCAATTGAAGTGATGGGATAGAGTCAAGATCACACAGCTAGTAAGTATCTGAGGCTGAATTTGAACTCAGTTCTTCCTGTTTCCAGGTCAAGGACTTTATCCACTGTACCACCAGCTGTCTCATTCAATAGAATATCAGAAAGTCAGTAGAGCAGCATTAGGGGGCATGCTTAGTCAGCCTTGATCCAAGGGTTAAGGCTACATGTTCTCTGGCCTGTTTTATGATGTTTTTCAACCATGAAAAGACCCGCAGGCTGAAGTCTTGGCCAACGAAAGAATATGAGCCTTCAAGCAAATACATCACACAATTTGGACAGGGACCAAGCTGCCTTCTATTTGTTATTCCACAGAGTTGATTTCTTTTATTGACGCTTGCCTTTCATGTTTCTGATATCCCTTCCTACCTCATTCCTTCCCTTACTTCCTTTTTCCCTCTCTTCCTCCTTTTTTTTCTTCTTCTTCCCTCCCTCTCTCCCTCCTTCCTTCCCTTTCTCTTTCTCTTTCCTTCCTTCCTTCCTTCCTTCCTTCCTTCCTTCCTTCCTTCCTTTCCTTCCTTCCTTCCTTCCTTCCTTCCTTTTCCATTTTTTTCCATATGATTCTCCTTCAGTCAGTTATATTGGCTCTGAATGTTTATGAAAATAATGTTTTCACAACAGTCAGAAGTTTGGGAGCAGTTAACTCATTTGGGGACAACCTCACACATACACACACATATACAAATGCAGATCATTACCCTCTCTACAACTTAGTGATGACATTTTCCTAGGGCACTGAGAAGGTAGGTGACTTGTTCAGGGTCACACAGTCACTATGCATCAGAGGAAGGACTTAAGCCCCTCCTCTCACTGAGGTCTTCCCAGAACCTCATTTTTGGAGATACTTCTAGGGACCTGCAAATTTTCAGTTCTACCAAGGTGGTCTGATCAAGAGCGAGGTGTTTACTCCTTTCCTGGCTTGTGCTCTGGGTCTGTGAGTGACCGCAAGCATTCTTTTGTGCCTTAGAACTGTGAGGAGAATTCCCTCTCCATCATCACTACAAGCTCCACCACGGCAGTACTCCTCCTTGCCCCAGGACTGCCACCCAGAACTGTGACCCAGATCCAAGCACTGGCAAAGCAAGAGAATCCTGCACCATCAAAGAGATCCCTGCAACCCGCTCTGATCAGCCACTCAATTCCCCCTCAGTCTGTGGCCTGGAAGCTCAGGAAGCAGCTGCCAGCCCCAGGCTACACCTGGATTGGGGCTGTGACAGAGCTTCTCTCTCACGGCAGTCACAGACTTTTCCTACTGACCTTCTAAGTTGTCTTTGGCTTTCGTGTGTTGAGAAGTTTGGAAACCACCATAGCTGCCTGTGATTCAGTTCTTTGAGGCCTGCTCCAGCTTTGCTGAGGACTGTTTTGCCTGCGTGCCCAGGCCAAACAGCATTCCTCTCTCAGCCTGATGCAATAGACCTTTCCAATCAACCATCCAGGTTGTCTTGGGCTGGAAATTTGTTCCACTGCCTTTTTGTGGGTTCTGCTGCTTTAGAATGTGTTTAGAACCATTTTTACAGGTATTTGAAGGGGTTTGGGGGAGAGCTCAAGGAAGGCCCTGCTTTCCCTCCACCATCTTGGCTCCACCCCTGAACCTCCATTTTTGGGAAAGACTCCACAACAATCATCCCTCATTCTCCAGACTTAGCCAGCCTTCCTCCACTTTGATACCTCCTCTTTTCAGCTCCTCTTTCATGTGCTATCTTTCCCCCAAAAAATGTAAGCTCTTTGAGGGCAGGGGCTATCTTTCTTTTTACTTGTTTGCCCAGTACTCTAGCACAGTGCCTGACATATAGTGAGAGTTTAATAAATGCATGCCGTGCAGTGAGCTATGACCTGTCATGCACCTTGCATTTTCAGTGGCTAATTTATGAATTCAACAATGTCCCAGATGCAAGTAATGTTGTAGGCAAATTTAAGAAGTATTTACTTTGATTTTGGTGCTTGGATCCTATGTCACTCTGCAAAATGCTAACCTCTTTCATGCAGTCAGAAATATCTCATGATTGACAGTAGTGATGTACCTAGAAGAAAGAGTTAAATCAATTGAGATTCTTAAATCTCTTCAGCAGTCTCTCCAATATACTCTGCACCCTAGAATACAAAGTGATCCCCACCTGCAGCTCTGCTGTCCCTTGACCCTATTCCAATCCAACCTTCAAACCTTTGCCAAGTAATCTCCCTAATGCACAGGTCTCATCTTGTTGTTCCCCTGCCCAAAGACTCTGTGAGCTTCCTCATATAAATATAGGCTCCTTACCCTGACACTCAATGTTCTTTGCCATTGAGGTCTAACCTACATTTCTAGCCTTATTTCATGCTACTCCCTTTCACATTTTCTATATTTTAACAAATTTTACTATTAGCTCTACCCCAATCTTGTCCTACTTTCCTGTTGCCTCCTTCATTTGCAAACATCACTCCCCTGTGTTTGAAATGGACTCCTCACCACATCTCTACCAGATGAAACGCTTTTCTTCTTTCAAGATCCAAATCAAATGCTACCTCCTTTCTTTTATCACCCACCTCCTACCCCACTCTAATGTCTCCTTCTATCTAATCTCTCATATCACTCTATTTAAATGTAAAATTTTAATGCCTACTTTATGAAAAGTAGAGGGCAGCTAGGTGGCACAGTGGATAGAGTGTGCAGCCTAGAGTCAAGATGATTCATCTTCCTGAATTCAAATCTTGCCTCAGACACTTACTAGCTGTGTGACCCTAGGCAAGTCATTTAACCCTGTTTGCCTTAGTTTCCTCATCTGTAAAATGATTTGGAGAAGGAAATGGCAAACTACTTCTGTACCCCAAATGGGGTCACCCAGAAAACCCCGATGGGCTCATGAAGAGTCAGACATGAGTGAAATGATTGAACAATAAAAACAACAAATGCAAGGTACCATACTAGGTATTGGAGATAAAAAGATAAAAGAACAACACAATATCCATCCTTAAGAAGTTTGCAAAGTAATAGTGGGTATCCAATATGTAAACAAATCAAATTGCTACAGGGTAGAATGTTGTAAGGGGTAAAGAGAAAGTGTTCTAAGACAATTTAATACGGCATTGGAAAGGTCACTTTCAATGAGGGGAAAGGGAAGGGCTTCATGGATGAAGTGATACCTAAACTTGGTTCTGGAGGGGGAAAGCTTTTTTTTTTCTTTTTTCTTTGAATTTAATGAACATCAACAAACATGTGTTTCCATACATACAGAAGACCACAAAAAAGAGAATTATACATGAAACCATGAATAAAAGAAGTATTTGAAACAGAAATATGAGGTGGAAATAAGAAGAGAGTGAATTTCAGGCATGGAGAATAGATTTGCCTGAAGGCTGGAGAGGGTACAGGTCAAGACTGGGAACAAATAAAAAAGTATTTCAGTTTGGCTGGAGCTTGGTCATGAAAGGCAATAGAATGAAGTAAGGCTGTAACATAGGTTAGAGAGAGGTTGGGAAGGGCCTGAAATGTCAGAATAAAGAATTTGTATCTTATTCCATCTATAACAGAAGGTTTTTGAGCAGGAAAGTAACATGGTCAGAGCTTTGCTTCAGGAAGTTTATTTGAAGGCATGTATTAAAGATGGATTATAGAGGGGAGAAAACTGGAGAAAGTGTCCGGAGAGCATTTGCTTAGCCATCCTTGTCAGTACTTTAACTATTTATGCGTACCCAATCATCAGGTAGGTATTGGAATGGGGAGGGGACCTAATAACTAGCCCTTCCACCATTTAGCTTCAGCTAGAACAATATGTTTCAGGAAAGCAGGTGTCAACATTAGTCATCTTAATGATTTGAGGCAGCAATTTTCTGCTTATTAACTGGGCAGAACTCCTATGATTCAAAACTAACCTGTCCCGAGGAAAGAGGAACAGACCTTCAGATCTAGTGGAGCTTGGAACATAGAAAATGCAATATTGATCTCACGAGCTCAGAGCAAAATACGCCTATGTCTTAGCAAGATTGACCATAACTATGAAATAGCATGTGACCCAGCTGGAATGTTAGAAGAAGCAGGGCTTAAAGACCTAGAACCTAGATCTTCTTAAGAGCCTTGCTCTTGTGAGCCTTGTCTTCCTTTTCCTTGTTGGAAGAGCAGAGGACTATGCAATGGTCCTCTTCTAGCTTTGTCCCCCATCTTTAGTGTTACTGTTAATGACTCTATTATCAGTTTATAGAAATACGTTTTAGAATTTGTAGAAAATATGGATTTGTATTTTGTACTAAGAAAGAGATAGGATTATAAATCTCTGTGACTGGAAAGGATATTTGGCATGCCATGCAGAAGGAGCCAGGGATACTCAATGAATAGGCTGAATTCTCATTTGACATCAACTCCCTGAATATTGAGTGGCTTCCCAGAGGAAAATTTATTGGAAGACATGGTCAAAGTTAGTACAAGATAAAAAGATTTGGAAAGGCCATGCTCTATACCATTAGGGGCAGGGCCCAAAGGGTTGAGATCATAGTTCCACCAAATTACTTAGGTACTGAACAAGGAATTTCTCTAATCAGTTGTGTACTTGACAGACCCCATCATCAACATCTCTTTCTCTCTTATTCTCTGTCTCTCTCCCTGAAGAAAATTATTTATATGGTGAGGTTTATCCCACTAAGTATCTTTTTGCCCATTGACAAAGAAAATACCTAGAGTACTAGACTGTAAATAATTTGGCCTGTAACAGATTTGCAGTCAAAAGTCCTGTTGGAGGAAAACAGTTTCTCCCTTGAAATTCCCATGCTCATTACTGTGAGCTGGGGCAAAAAAGCAGGCAATCTTTTTAATATCAGGGAAACCAAGGACAATGTGCTAACTTGTATTATAATTATTTAGATGTGTATTCTGTTTTATCTTTCAGGTTACAAAATTCTACATCACTATTTTTTCATCTTTATATCTAGAGTGCATAGTATAACATCTTCATAGTAAGTGATTTATGTTTTATTACATTGAAAACGTTCTATTTAAAAAAAAAGTTGATATGCCTGATCCACCATCAGTATATCATGATTCTAAGAAGTTTTCATAGTAGGGATGATAGATTTGCACAAATTCCTGTTCTCTTACCTTCTTTCTTTATGCCCACTGGTATACATTTACAAGACGACTGGCTGAGATAAGTGATCATGTCCATACAACAGAATAAAGTTAGCAGACCTATGACATGGTCTTTTTTTATCTCAATGTGCTAGGAAATCAACACAGAGAATTATATTCTAACTTGTATTATAGTTATTTGCATACCCAAATTAAATTCATCAAGAATTTATTAAATGCTTACTATGTGCAATGCACCACGCTAGGCACCAAGGATTCAAAAATGAAATAATACAGACTCTGCCAAAGTAACTAATAATCGATTAGGACACTTAAGACCATTATTTATAATGTGATTGGTGCCAAAGTCAATGGCGCTAATAAGTCACATATAGCAATGTCATCTTAGGAGAACACAAAACATTTTGTTTCCAAGGGAGCTTATCTTTGACCTTTTCACCAACTCCTAGAATGGTGAGGTTTTTGTAGAAGTACACTACTAGAGGTAATTTAGGCAATGGCCTGTGATCATTTCCTGGTCCTAAGAATTCAGTAAGGCCTTGCCCAACGAAAATAAAATCAAGCCTAGAAAAGATTGATTAGACTGGATTAAATCACCTAAGAATTCCTGTAAAACTATTTTATGTAAGCTATGGCAGGATTCCTAAGAGGAAGGAAAATGGGGTCAAAAGGAAGGGAATAAAGTAACCAATCTTATATGCTGCTTATATGCTGCAGGGAAAATCAGGTGCTTTCATCTGACCTGAAAATGAAGTTATTTGGCAATTTCCTTATTGTTTTAATCTGCTTTGTCTCCTCCTGACCCTACCCCCACTGCATCACCTTCTGAGCAACATAGGTGCTATGTAAAAAAGAAAGGTTGAGCAAAGAAGCCCGTAAAGTTTGAGATTTAGGTCAATAAATACTAAATAACAATAAAATGATTCATCAGATTCAGAATATGTAAACCATGTGAGGTTTTGTCTTGCCTTTGGATTAAATGGAATTTTTCCAAAGAGATTTTTATAGCCTTCTTTAAAAAGCAATCTCCCGAGATAAGATCTTGTACATGAGTCTCTACTCTCATAATAGCAGTTTATAAATAGAAACTCTCATTCATATTGCAGAACAAATGGTGCCACTCTAATAAGAGAAGGTGGAGTACAAATGAGGCCTTCAATCAAATGTAGAAAAACAGGGTTGTGCCCTTTACACTGTGAGGAAACAATGCCAAAATGGGTGAAGCTACAAAATGGAAAAGATTTATTTGTATTGATCTTGTTTGATAATTATGATGTAATCATGATTCCTTGGTATGTGTGTGGTCCTGATGTTTATTCTGGATACCATTTATCTAACAGACACATTGCATATTAAAACTGGGCTGTCTCCAATGGAGAAAAAGAGATAGCATGGAGTCATAGAAAGAACACTAGGTTTGGAATGAAGGATTCAAATCCTGCCTCCAACACTTACTAGCTGTGTGATCCTGAGCAAGTTACTTAACCTTTCCCAGCCTCAATTTTCTCATCTGTATAATGCACATAATAATAGCATCTACCTGTTATGGAGAGCAAATAAAATGATGCATGAAAGTATTTTGTAAACTTCAAAGTTCTATATAAATGTGTGCTATTACTATTATCTTTAATTTTGAAATAAAATTTGAAGATTGTCTTCAGTGACCCTCAAGAGAGTCTGGTGTTTTAAACTCCCATGTGTGTGTCCATCACATATCTTCTACAATAGGAAGTCATAACAGGGGGATGCTCTTTCTTCCATAGAACCATACCTCTGTGTGCTATGCAGAATCAGTGGTCCTTTCTTTCCCTCTCCCTTCTACCTAGCAGAATGTTAGAATCATTGAATGGGAAGAGGCTAGTCCAATTCTTAATTGAACATTAATCCCTTCTACAGAATTCCCAATAGATGGTCATTTAACTTCTGCTTAAAGATCTTTACTTATTACCTTACAAGGCAATTCATTCTACTTTGGGATAACTGTGTTAGGAAGTTTTTTTCTGGCATAAACCATAAATCAATCTCTTTGAAACTTCTTTCCAAAGAAGGTTTCCAGTAGGGCTGTGTTTGATCCTGGGGCATTGATTTAATCATTATTTAATTGACTATACAGGTAAGCAATAATTTTGATGTCTTCAATGATACACTCTCCTGGTCCTTTTCCTGCCTGTCTGATGAGTCCTTTTTCAGTCTCCCTTACTGAAAAATCATCCATGCGCCTTCTTTGAACCACACATGTTCCTCAAGGTTCTGCATGAGCCCTGTTCTCTTCACATTCTCTCTTAGTGAGCTCATCAGACTTTATGGGTCCCATGTTCCCTCTACACAGGTGACTTCCAAATATTTATCCATAATCCCTACCCTGAGCTGCCATCGAGCATCCCCTGTTAGACATCTCCAGCTGACTATTCCTTAACTCGAACTCAATATATTCAAAATGGAACTCATCTGCTTCTCCAAAATTCTTTCTCCTTTATTCCAGTTGCCACAATTCATACCTACAGTCATATTCAACTCTTCCATTTCCCTTACCTCTCATGTTCAATCAGTTACTAAGCTTTGTTTATTCTCTCTCTGCAGTATATGCTTATTGAATTGGATTGGACTGAATCCACTTTCTCTGTATATGGAAGTCACAACCTCTCTATAGCTCAGCCTATGAAACAGATATTTTAAAGTTCCTATGGATGAAAAATTCTTCATCCTATGATCAGCCTGGTGGTGAACTTTTCAAAATTTGGCTAGGCTGGTCTTAACAGACTATTCTTTGGATGGGCTCATACTAAAAGCTTTTGCAAGAGGCAAAATTCAGGTCAATTGAGGCTGCAAGAGGCCAAAGTCATTGCCACACCAAGATCATCATAAGATGGCTCTACTAGTGGTAGAAAACAATTGACTATAGTCCTTTAAAAATATTATGGCCTATTTCACTTGCACACAGTTATCATTTCTGCAACAAGTGACCAAAATATAGCCCATTCTATCCTAACAGTCTTCCTTAATACAATACAAGTTTCTTGTATCCCCAGTGACTAGCATATGACAGACATTTAGAAAATACTCATTAATTGATTATTTACAATTGATCTTGCAGCTGTCAATGGTTGAATCTTTGTCCTCTAAACCAATAGCTATATTTTTTCTGCAAAGTCTATTTAAGATTTTTTTTAAACATTCACCACATTCTCATAATTACTCTTCGAGTAGCTTCTTGATAAGCAATTACATGGGCATTTACCATAACTTATAGCGTTCACATTACAAGTGCAATTAGGAAAAAGCACAGTAAATTTAAATTGTAGAAGGAAGGATTTTGGTTAATTATCATAAAACCATTCCTACAGTAGGGTTGTAAAAAATAAAATAGACAGCTTTCTTGGACAGATTAGGTACAATCCCATCTGGAGGTAGGGGTTGGAATATGGAAATATGGTTAAAACATTTCTAGATATATCTTCTAAAATAATCTTTCTAAGATTTTTATGATATTCACTGTACCATCAAGTACCACTGTACTTATGTCTCCACAAGGTGAATTCTAAACAACATCGAGTATTGCCCAATAAACCAAAAAAGTAATTTTCATCATCCGCAGCATTCAAGGTCACCTCAACTTGTTTACTACCACCTCTACAACACTAAAGTGACCCCTGAAGTGTTATTACAGAAACTTCACCTTTGGGGTAAAGATCCTTTATAAATGTATTCTTTATTCTGCTTATTTCCCCCCGGTAGTCTCATTAAAGATTATAAATTTCAGAGGTACCACATACAAAATGTTGCACACATGGTGAACTAATTAAATAAATAAGTAAGTAAAAACTGGAAAGGAAAAAAAAAGAGGTAGAGTAGGACACTGTCTAAAAGACATCTGCACTTATTCATTATTTCTAGAGCCATTCAAATCACTCTCCATATTGTCAAGGTGTTTCATTTTCTTACTTCTTTCCAATTGATAGACAGAACTGAACTAATCATCTCCCAAAACTGTTCCTTCATCCAACTTCCTTATTTCTGTTGATGGCACCACTTTCCTCTTAGTGTCACTGAAGTTCCAGATCTTTGAATTACATTTGACTCTTACCTCTCTCTCTCACCCCCTACATTAATTCAATTGCAAAGTCCCGTCAATTGTACCTCCACAATTGTACCTCTACCACCCTAGTATAGACTTTTGTCACCTCCGCCTGAACTATTATGATAATGTCCTAAGTGTCTACCTGTCTCGAGGGCCTCCTTTTTCTAATCTATATTTAATATAGCTACTAAAATAATTTTTCTATTCTTATGATGCCCAAGTCTTGCTTAAATTTTTTAGTTCTTCCCTATCATTTACATAATAAAAGAATAACAGGTGTCACTTATATAAGTATATTAATGTTTACAAAGTGCTTTTCTCACTACTAACTCTGTGAGGTAGGTAATAGAAATATTACTATCCATATTTTGTAGATAAAGAAGCTGAAGTTGTGAGATTTTAAATGACTTTGCTATGATCATAAAGCTACTAACTAACTGGGAGTAATTTTCACACTTAAGACTTCTAACCTTAAATCCAGTTCTCCACAATGCTATACTAGCCTTTCACTGTCTAGCTCCACTCTGTCTTAAAACGTTTTATTGATGTCCATTTCTTTATACCATCACCACTTCACACATGCTCCTTCCTTAGAACAGTAGAACTTCCTCTTGTAATAAATAAGTGCAATCAAACAAAACAGATGAATGTATCAAATATATCCGAAAAGCTTTGCCTCATTGTGCACCTATTGTCCATTACTTGTTTTTCAGTAGTTTGGTCACACGATTTACCTTCAAATCCTTTGAAGACAGAGTTGGTAATGCATTGCCTTCTTTAGACTTCTGAAGCCTTTCAACACTGTTATTTTCCTTTACATTATTGCGCTAATCATGTAAACTATTCTTCTGTTCAGTATACTTTTCCAGGCTTGATTCATACTAGATTCCAGCAAATGGAGTTCTAGTTAATTCCTGACCCTTTGAATTTGTGTAGAGCATCTGTATTCCTTCTTCCACATCTCTACCTGCTGAAATATGTTTGTTTCTTCAAGATCCAAACTCAGGTGCTGCCTTCTCTAGGAAGACTATTCTCTTTTCCACTTCCAGCTGAACACGATCTCATTCCACCTTAATTGGATCTGTCCTTTGTCCTGACCTCATTCTGCCTGTATCATACTGACCTTTGTATATTCTCTCATTATTAGACTGTAGCCTCCTTAAGAACAGGAACTATGTCTTTTTTCATCTTTATGTCCCTAGTGGTAAGAACAAAGTACATACTTTTTAGATGTCTGTTGAGTATTTGTTATTGCATTTCTTGTCTCCCTCATCTATGGTCACAATTCTATTCTACCAGTAGTTGTTTATGTCAAACAACTGTAAATCTTCCTCCATTCTTCCTCTCCCATCTGTTTTTCTTTTCAACTACATTCTACTGACCACATTTAATGTGCTAACCATATCATCACAATGGGAGTATAGCTATAGCCAGTCAATAACATAAAACAAAACAAAATTAAGCCCAAAATCAGTCCAGCTATTTCTCAACCCAAACCAATTAATTGTTTAATTTACGTAAGTTTATTAGAAATTATCTTATGGGGGGGGAACTGGGAGATGGCTGAGATATTATACATGCAGCTTGGCCCTTGTCATATGTTTTCTTTATCAATTTGATTTAATACAACACTCTAGAAGGAGTAACTACATGCCAGTCACTGTGCTGAGTGCTATGAATACATAGTTACAAAGAAAACAACATTTCCCCCTCAAGGAGCTTACATTCTCCTCAAGAGAAGGGCAACGAGTTCACAGATAAGTAAGTATGAAATGCATATAGAATAAATACAAAATGATTTTAGGTGGAGAGAGAAATAAGGACTGGGAAGAATGGAGATGTGAGAGGTGGCACTCGATTTGAGTCTTGAAAGGAGTTCAGTATTCCAAGAGGCTAAGGAGAAGAAAGAGCACATTGTAGGCTGATGAACAGCTGATGAAAATGTGTGGAGGCATGAGATGAAATACCATATAGAAAAGGAAAACAGAAAATTCAGACAATTTGGCTGCAAGATACAGTACATGAAGGAAACTAATGTGAAATAAGTCTGGAAAGAGAGATTGGAGCCAGATTGGGAAAGACTTTAAATGTCAAACAGAAGAGCTTGTATTTTGTACTATAGGAAGTAGGGCATCATTGAAGCTTCTCAGGAAAAGTGACATGATCAAATCTGTGCTTTATGAATATACATATTTGGCAGCTATTGGAAGATGGGCTGGAAAATAAAAAGAGTAGAGGCAGAGAGACCAAATTAGAGGGTTATTGCAGTGTCCTAGGCAGGAAGTGGCAAATACCCAAAATAGGATATGACCTTGGGCAAATTCCTTACCCCTGTTTGCCTCAGTTCATCATCTGTAAAAATGAGCTGGAAAAAGAAATGGCAAACCATTCCAGTATCTTTGCCAAGAAAATCCCAAATTGGGTCACAGAGTCAGACACTACTGAAACAACTGAACAACAACAACAAACACAAGGGGGAAAGAGGGCAAACGCTAGAGATATTGAGAATGTAGAATCAACGAGACTTGTCAGCTCATTGGATCTGAGGTCAAGGGAGACTGAGGAGCCAAGGATGACTGTCTTATCCTGCTTGTTACTTATTTATTTTGGCTCTCCTTTTGTTACAAAGGATATAAAGTAAGAATTTCAACAAAGTTATTTGGGAAGCCAACAGAAAGGGTACAAGGGTCCTTTGGATGTGCATTATATGAAGATATCATCTCATATTTTGTTATTTCTTCTTCAGTGATCTTGTGCTAGCCTCTTCCAAAGGAGTCAATCTTAAAATGTCTTCCTGATTATTTACCAATTCCATTGCATTGTTCATCTTTTTACCTTTTTCTCTCTTCAGAGAAAATGCCTTTGATCTGCATGTGATTTTTGCCTAAGGCTTAATAAAATGGAATAGCTGTTAAACTTTATTCTCTGTTTTGTATGTATTACTACATCAAATTATTGGGTGTTTTATTCTGGATTAAAGGTTGCCAATGTTTTTGATGCGTCAATCAGAGCCTGATTTTTAAATATGAAGCATAAATGCAGAGTAAATTTCAAAACATTGTGTCATATCTTTCCCTGAACTATGATTTCTTGTAGTTCCAAAACATCTGGGATTTTGTAGACTCTTTGGGGACTTTCATACTGTTCAAACATTAACTTTTTTCATTTTAAAGAATCATAGGATTTAAAGGTAGAAGGTCCTTATAAATAATCGAGTCCAACCTTCTCATTTTCCACAAGGGAAAACTGGGATTCAGGAAAGTTAAATGACAGTCAAATCATAGATTTGAGTTGGGATTTGAACCCAGAATTTCTGACGACAAATCCCATCGCTCTTTCAGATACACCTTGTTTCCTGGTCTGCTTGGTTTAGGTGTTTTACCATTGGCAGAAGATGTAATGTAATTTTATGATTCGTTTCTATCCTATAACTTGGCATCTCATGGTCTATCCAGTTTAATGAAAAACAGGATATTTACTTAGCTGTGACATATGTCAAGATTTTATTTCAATCTTTGCCCTTGTTCAGATATGTCAGTCTTCCCCAGGATTTCTGTTTTTTAAACCTCATTTCTTAAAAAAAACAAAAAACTAGAATCAAATAAAAATATTTTTCAATACAGGACATCTTCAAGGAATCAGCTGCTTTCCTAACCTGTCACCCCATGCATCTCTAAATGTAGTTCAAAATGGCTCAGGATTAGTTTTTAGCTCTATAATATTATACACACAGCTAAGTTGCAACTTCTTATCAACCCTTGAAAACTTTTTCAGCTGACCATATTAATTTTTTTCCTTGCCTGAAAAGAATTCAAACCATTTCTTCCACATCTATTCATTTGCAATTTGTGAAGGCTGAATTTCTTTTCATGTGAATATTTCTGGCTTCTTCCAATTCTATTTCTGGTCTCCCTGGAATCCCATACTCCTCCCAAGTTAGAATCTTCTTAAAATTTCATGAATATGTTTCCAGATCTGCATCTTCTCCCAGATCTTTAATAAAGATGTTAAGTTGGAAAGGCTCTAATACAGATCCCTGTGGTAACCACCACTTAGTGCATCTCACCAACTCAGTGCACACATAGTACCTGTTATCTTTTTGCATTTCCAGAGCATTTTAAAGATTTTTTCTAGTTGAAAGTTGGGGGTGGGAATTTGGAGGAGTTATTCAATCTCATCAAGATCAAAGACACTTTAAAACCCAAACTAAAAAGCTTAAAACTTATCAATCTATAAAAATATCTGTGGTGATGCTGTATTTTGTGCTATATTTTTGTGTCCTGCCTTAGAATACAATCTCATTTGATCATAGGTTTTAGATGGAAAGAAACCTTAATGATCTCATAATCTACCTCCCTCATATTACAGAAAATGAAACTGGAATCTATGAAAATTAAATGATTTGTCCAAGGTCAAACAAATGGTAATTAGCAGTGCCTAAGTCCTCTCCACTCCAGAACCAATCAATCAATCAATCAATCAATCAACTAGTATTTATTAAGCACCTATTACATGTGGTAGGCCAATAAATTATAGAGTGAAACTATCCCTGTCCTTGAGGAGCTTACAATCTAGCTGGAGAGAAAACATGTGCATATACAGCTATATAGTGCAGACATAAAATATACAAAAGAGATATAAGGTGATTTTTGGAAGGAGGAATTAACAGTAAGGGGGGAGTTGGGAGGGAATGAGGAAAGTGTTCTTGTAGAAGGTAACAGTGGAGCTGAAACTTGAAGATTAGCTATTTAGATAAAAGTTTCTGAAGGTGAGAAGGGAATGAATTCTAGGCATGGAAGACAGCCAGTAAAAAAAAGCATGGGGTCAGAAGATGTAGTCTGGTTTATAAGGAACAGGAAGAAGGCCAGTTTGTGTGTATGGAGGAGAATAATGTGGAATAAGGCTGGGAAGGAAGGAAAGAGGAAAGGATTTATTAAGCCCTTATTATGTACCAGGCACTGGGTTAAGCACTTTAAGAATATACCTCATTTGATCCTCCGAAAGATAGGTGTTATTATTGCCACCATTTTTTTTTCAGTTGAAAAAACTGAGACAGTTAAGTGACTTATCTTGGGTCACACACCTAAGGAGGTCTGCCTAATTCCAGGCCCAGCACCCTAACCTATGTGCCACTTAGTTCTATAGGCAGTTTCAGGGTATGGTTCTGCAGGCCTTTAAATACTAAACAGAAGAATTTATATTTGATCCTAGAAGTAATAGGAAGCCACTGGAGTTTTGAGTAGGAGAATGTATTCAGACCTTAACTTTAGGAAAATTATTTTGACAGTTGTAAGGTTAATGTATTGGAATAGAGAGAGACTTGGGAGAGGGAGGCCATAGCAGGTTACCCCAAAAATCTCAGTAAGAGGTTATAAGTGTCTGAACCAGAGGGGTTGACAGTGTGAGTAGAGAGGATATGAATATGAGGATCTTATAGAGGTAGACATAAGATGATTTGGAAACTGAATGGCTATTTGAAGTGAGTAGTCAATGATGATACTGAGATTTAGAACTTCAGTGGTACTCCCAATGGTAGAGTCTTCGACAGAATAGAAAAATTTGGAAGTGGAAGGTATGCCAGGTGAGAGGGCAATCACCAATACAATTAATTCTTTTTTAGACATGTTGAGTTTAAGATGTCTTTGGGACATTCAGTTCAAAATGTCCAATTGGTAATTGGAGCTTAGGAGAGAGAGACTATAGCTAGAAATACAGAAAAAAATATTTATTAAGACCTTACTGTGTGCAGAGTCCTTTACAAAGTGTTGGGGATACAAACACAAAGAATAGTCCCTGCTCTCAAGGAACTCACATTCTAATGGACCTGAAAGTCTTAGTCATCGGTAGAGATGATTAAATCAATTTGAGGAGGAGAGAGCAAGGAGATGTCTTTCTATTCCTAGTACTTAGCACAGTGCCTTGCACAGAAATAACCACCTGGTAAATTCTTGGTGAATTGAATTGAACTGCCCAAAGCACTTTATTTGTGAAACTGTATCTATTTATAGACCTCTTCCCCAATAGTAGGGAGGATATAATGTCTATGTGTTAGAGAGTTGAAGATTTATGTCTACAAATTGCTCATGTTGGTAACATTGATATGATCGCATGATGTCCATGTTATATTTATTCAGTAGTTAGAGCATAAGTATATTGTGAACAAATTCTGCATTACTAGATATCTTCCCCTGACAAAGGATGCATTAGGAGAGAATATGTTAATCCAAAAATTGGGAAAGATGATAAAAGGTGGAAATAGTTAATGTTGGGAGAGAGGAATATTGCAGAAAGACAGTATTGTATATGGCTGGTGGAATTTTGAACTAGCAAAATCATTCTGGAAAGTAATTTAACATTATGCAAATAAAGTAGCTAAAAGGGCCACAATGTACCCCATGGAGGTCATTGGCCCAAAGAAAGGTACCATATACACTAAAGTATCTATGGCAGCACTTTTTGTGGTAGGAAAAAAAAATGAATCAAAGTAGATATCCATCAATTAGGGAATTGCTAAAGAAATTGTAATGCATGAATTAATGGAATATTAATGTACTATAAGAAACAATGAATGTAATTAATATGAAGAAGCATAGAAAGACTTTTATAAACTGATACAAAGTGAGGAAAGCTGAGTCAATAATATAGGTATATAGATATAGATATAGACATATATATAGAGAAATACAGATATATATTCACACATTAACTATAACAATGTAAATGTAAGGATCAATAATTATGAACTGATCAAAAATAACATTGACAGATTATAAGCTTGACTCCAGAGAAGAGATATGAGATATTTTCCTTCCTCTTCTTTGCAAAGATGGAGGGAGTACACAAGTGAGGAGCATTGCATACATCATAAAATTATTTTAATAGATTGATTTTCTAAATTTTGTCTTCTTCCCCTTTTAATTTTTTTTTTTTTATTTTTGTTGGACCTGGAATCAGGAAGACCTGAGTTTCAATCTAGTTTCAGACATTTGCTAGCTGTGTGACCCTGGACAGGTTACCTAACTTATGTATACTCCAGTTTCCCTTGTATAAAATGGGGATAAATAATAGCACCTACCTCCTAGTATTGTTGTGAAGATCAAATGAGATAATATTTGTAAAGCACTGCAAACCTTAAAGTGTGATATAAATGCTAATCATCATCCTCATCCTCATCATCATCACCATCATCATCATCAACATCATCATTATGGATGGTTTCCTGAGAAGGAAGAGAGGAAAGGGAAGGGATACAAAGGGAACTCTAAGTTATGTAAAAACAAAGATATCAATAACATATATTTTAAAAGAAAAAAACTGTATCTTAGTTCCATGGTGCTCATAAGCAAGAACCAATGGCATAACCCCACCACAGCTGTCACTATTGCAGTAGGAGTTTACTTTCCAGTGTTCTGTGATAGATAATCAGAAACTACCTGTGTATAGCAATAGAATTGCCAGGTTGGTGATGGCTAGAGAAAACCAGGACAGGGAAACACATAGATAAAAAAGAATTGAGAGATCTGTAAAATGTTTGAAGGGCCACCAAGCTATATCAACATTATGCTTAAAATTCAGACTATGTTTTCATTAAACCATCATTGTATTTCATATGATCATAAAATACGCAACTTCTGGAAATAATTTTCGATATCTTTTTAGGTTATAGTTTTTTATTTTCTTTCACCCCAAGATAAGGAGAAGCATTGGACCTGAAATTTCACAGGTGTGAAGAAAACCCAGGTGAGGAAACTCCCTCTATCAATCAATTCAGGTCAGTAGTTTCTCTGCAAGGTATGATATGGATGTTATCCTTTGTTCTTGAAGGGGACCAAAATGACATCACTATGCACCAGCAAGGTATAATATGCAAGAAGAGATTCTTAACCTTTTTTGTGTCATGGATGCTTTTGGCAGTCTGGTGAAATCTCAGAATTATTCTCAGAATAATATTTTCAACTAATTGAAGGAAATGTTCAATTTAACTTAAAGCTTAGTGAAAATGAAGTTTTATTTTTTTTTCCATACAAGTTGAAGGCCTCCATGAAATGAATCCATGAACATCTTTGGGGTCTATGGACTCCAGATTAAGAATCTTTGCCTTAGAGAGTTGCTTCAAAGACTGAGAAGTTAGGTGACTGGCTGAAGGTGACATAGTTCTTGTATATCAGAGGTAAGACTCAAACCCAGGTCTTTCTGGCTTTTTTGGTTATTTCAGGTACCACCCTGCCTATTATGAAGATCTTTTGTAAAAATCCTACTTCAGTTGCCACAGTCACTGCTGGAAAATTAGGTCATGTTACCACTTTTTGGAAAGCATCGATAATTGCATTCCAGTATGGGAGCTTCATTTGAAACATAAATAATGCCCCAGGTTTTCCCAGATCAACTGAAATCTGCTTTTCATGAAAACTTTACCATTCATTTCTGAGTTCTTTCTATAGCAAGCACTTCAAAAATCTCTGGCTTTTGAATGCCATCAGACCCCTAACTTGCATATATAAAGACTTATTTTTCATCTCAGCCTTGAGTGTTGCCCTTCACAGTGTCTCTGAGAACCCCAAGATACCCTCGTCATTCTGGAGCTATAAAAAGCACAGACTCATTTATTTTTCTGATTTTCTATCTTATGATACTCAGTGTTACATTTAGGCAACATATCGTGTTGCCGTTTGGGCATTCCTCTCCCTTCCTTCTCCTCCAACCTACATCCCTTGTCTTAAATTCTTTAAGCAGGGATGCCTCTCTTAAACCCCATCCTTCTCACTATCTTGCTTTCATAATTAAACTCTTCTTACTTGAGTCTTGATTATTTCATATGGAGAAGTTGAGTCTTGTGTGAAACACCCATGGGTTTAATGAGCCATTTCCCATTCTGTCAATAGTCTTAAAGACAAAGAAGGGATAGTATAGTTGTCTTCTGAGAATGAATAAACTCAATTCTCTAATGCTGTTACCACGCCAACCCAACTAATCCTGACGCTGCTCTGGCAAAGAGTTGTAAAAGACCAGTATTGATATTCTGTGGTATTCACTTTGTCAAGCTACCAACTTAGAAAAAAACATTTAGCAAAGCTGGCTATAGAGCTGCTAATTATACTAAAAGCTGAATTTACTCTGTTTCCTGAAGATTGTCATCCAAAACTTTGGACAAAACATTCAAAACTTTAACATTCTACCGTAAAATGAAAATAAGAGAAGGGCTACATTATATATATGGTACTGTTAAGATGGGGGTAGAGGAAAACTTCACCATGGTTTGATCATTCTTTATGCAATTGACTAGTCCTCATTAATTATACCACAAACATTATATCATACCTTAGTGAGCTGCAAACTTATGTCATCCAATATTATGTAAACTTACTCAATTCAATCCACTGTACATGTATATTAATTGCCAACTAAAGCACGGTGCTGGGAGCCAGGTCAACTGATCCATGAATTTGAGAATCAGAGAATGACCTTGGGGGGCAAGACTCAGTAGCAACAATAACGTGACATCACATCATTTGGAAAGATTTTTTTTTCAATGGTAGTTACTTCCTTCTAAAGGTGGAGAACAAAACCAATTTGAAATCTAAAGTAAATTCCGACTCTACTTGTCCATTAAAACTTATCAGTTGCCTGGGGAAATGTGTATTTTATATTCAGGCATGATCTATGTGTCATTGAAGGCAAAGATCCTATGTGCTATGGAAATTTCCTGATGCATATTATGAGCTGTTGTTTGCCATGGTGGCTAGATAATCCTGCTTCATTTATTGGCGGGCCATTTCAGCTGCACTGTCAACAACCTAGGAGGATCAGGTCACCTTTGCCTGGAATATTATGTAAAAGCTGTCAAATGTTCAGGATTATAGGCACATTAAAGGTTCTTTAAGATTTCATGCATATAAATATTAGTGGAGATGGTTTAAATGGCAAGTTTGTCATCAGTCTGCTCCGGATTTTGACAGCCTTGTGCTAAGACATTACAATGTAATAACTGGTGTTTTAATAGAACCAGTTCTATGTTTTAGAGCAGCAGATGCTGGCAGGTTTATGTGGTTACTCTTATGAATGAGGGAACAAGCAAATTTTAAAATTAAAAATTTAAAAAAGCATAATCTGTCTTATTATACTTCAAAATTAAGTAGGCAATTCCATTATTTGCTAATCACACAATCCCAGTATCTCAAGATAAACTTTTTATACTTGGAGGGTCTATTTGTTAAAAATCACAATAAATTTAATAAGAATTTTCTCATGGTATCAATTACGAAGAACATTGCTACTAGGAACAATAGAGCAGCTCATTTTGAAAGAAAAGTATTTACTCTGAAGTTGTAAACATTTTATTATAGTGTTGAGGACTGATTGCTCTGACTCAAGGTACATTTTGAATGCAGTGAGCTTCAAGAACAAAAACTGATACCGACACCCCCTAACCACTTCAAGATGACTGATTGCATTTTCAAAAGAATAAAGGTCAGAATACAACTCTATTGACTCAAGTCTATCTAAAGAATTCCATAGATCTGGAGAGAGCTGACAATTTCCCCTTCCCTTTAGAAGATAAGTCAGATTTTGAGGTGAATTAAGATAACGAGTTTTAGAACTAGAAAGAATCTTAAAGATCACTTAGTTTAACACCCGCATATTATAGAAAAATAAAATGAGGATGAGAAAGGATATTATTATTGAAAAGTAACTCTGGGGACTGTTTTTTTTTTCCTACCTCGTTTCTTTTTCTGATTATCCCCATTACACACACGTGCGCACACACACACACACACACACACACACATACACACACACAAACACACACAGTCTCTGTAAGTTTATTTACATGTGTAGCATCAATGTGGTGTTTGAGCTGGGAGGGGGAGTAATTTTTTTTTAAGATTCATTAATATAAGGGGCAGCTAGGTGGTGCAGTGGATAGAGCACAGGCCCTGAAGTCAGGAGGACCTGAGTTCAAATGCCACCTCAGACCAAATACTTGACATTTACTAGCTGTGTGACCTTGGGCAAGTCACTTAACCCCAACTGCCTAAAAAAAATATACATATATATATATGTTTAGTTTTCAACATTCACTTCCACAAGATTTTGAGTTCTAAATTTTCTCTCCATCTCATTCTTCCCTCAACCCCAAGACACCATGCATTCTGAATACCCTTTCCCCTAACATGCACTCCTTCTATCACACCCCCCTCTCTTATCCCTTTCCCCTTCTATTTTCCTGTAGGGCAGGATAGATTTTTATACCCCATTTCCTGCATAGCTTATTTCCCAGGCGCATGTGAAAACAACTTTTTAACATTTGTTTTTAAAACTTTGGGTTCCAAATTTTCTCCCTCCCTCCCTCCCCACCCACCTTCAATGAGAAGGCAAGCAACTCGATACAGGTTATACTTGTGCTGTCATGTAAAACACTTCCATAGTAGTCATGCTGTGGAAGACTAACTATATTTCCCTTCATCTTATCCTGCCCCCCCATCCCAGTTTATTCTATTGTCTTTTGACTCTGTCCCTCCTCAGAAGTGTTTGCTTCTGATTACCCCCTCCCCCAATCTGCCCTCCCTTATATGCCCCTCCCCCCTTGGTCTCTTATCCCCTTCCCCCCTATTTTCCTGTAGGGTAAGATAGCTTTCCATATCCAGTTGAGTATGTATGTTATTTGGAGGGGAAGTAACTTAAATTTCACCTCCAAACACAATGAATTAACTTTATAAACTCAGAGAGAGCGGGAATCTACTGGGGAAGCTAAGTCAAGTGTATTTATCTCTGTTTTAAAAGTGGTAGAGTTGACAAGTCAATGACTTGGGATTAAGTCATTTTTCATTATAACTGTTTTGCATTTCAGTTTGCATTCTACAGACTGAAATTCTTATTTTGAAGGTAAAAATGATGCATAAAGGAAGGAAACAGGCTTTTATTATTTCTGACAATTTCTCTTTGCCCTTTGGCATGTATATGTAAATACAAATATAACTAAATGTAGTTAGGACCATATAAATACAGAGTTCTCCCTATTATTGCAGAAATATGAGACCCTCCCTTCTAATGCCAAACTTCATGTTAGAGGACTACATACAAGTGTGTAGTTGTGAGATTATAGAAAAAAATATTCCTTGCCCTCTCTAAAACTATCTCCTTATTTATAAAATGGAAGTATTAAAGCTAGTACTCTATATCCCCATATGGTTATTGTGAAGTCCAAACGAGATGTCTAGATACTCGTTCTAATAGTAAAGTACTTTACAAATATATAAACTATTCTTTATATTCTACTCAAACAAGAATCATAATGCAGGGCAGATAAACCTCACCTTAAAGAACAGATTGAGTCTTGAGTTCTTTGTAAATTAAATTGTTATAAATTGAATCATTTTGGTATACCAAGAGGCCCACTGTTCAAAGAAAAACTGCAGTGAATACTTTGGGGAGTATAAATAAGTACCCCTAATATATTTGTTTTATATATTAGTATACTCGTATATACATGTTTTTGGTTATATGTCTGAGATATTTATTTCCAGTAAAAGAAAATCTACAAGAAGGATCTAAGAGTTTAGACTTTTATTTTAGACCTATTTTAAATTAATAAGCATATTTCTTCATCATTCATACAAATAACAAGTCAATTACTTGATTCTCATGCTAACACCCTCTTAAAATGTTTTCTTGTTTTAACTGGCCTTAGTTTTGAAGTCATTTCAGTACAAATACCATTTGCTGCTACTTAACCTTGACTGCTCTGAGCTCAGGAAATTCATAGGATCACAAATGGAAGGGACCACAGATATTGGCTAGGCCAACACCTTTCATTTTATAAATGAAGAAACTGAGGCACAGGGTGGTTGAGACTTACCCAAAGTCACCCAGGAAGCAAGTATCAGTGGCAGGAACTTGAACCTAGGACCTCTGACATCAGAGACAATGTGCTTATTTCATTGGACTACAATAAAATCTTTTGAAGTTTCAAATAGAAATACTACTTAAAGAGTCAAATTTACATTCCAATCATCTTAGGGGAAAATAGAAGGCTAGATTCAATTGTGGAATACATTTCAGAATTCTTTGGCCCAGTAGTGATTTAAAATAGGATTTAAATTTGGTCATGGGCAGGTTGGCGAGGTTATTTTTTTGAGGAAAGGCAAACAGGCCTAGGCAGGAAATTGGGTGGTCAAAGCTCCTATGCTGAGCAAAGTGGGACCACTCTGAACAACCGTGCAATTCTAGCCTAGTGAAGTTATAGAAGAATCCAGTCTTAAAATAAAATAAAAAATCACATTTCTGTGCTGCAAATTGTTACTGCTTTTCCATGAAGGTGCCTTCTGCTTCTCCCAGATCGGTGTCAGATATAATAATAAAAATAAACCTAGGCACCTGTAGGCAAAAGGGTTTGGATTTCTTGCTGGCTTGAGAGATGTGTGTTGTCTTTGTTTATATATATATATATATATATATATATATATATATATATATATATATATATATATATATATATATATATATATATATTCATCTTTTGTAGTTTCCTCTTCATTGCCAGCTCAACCAGGCCTCTCTGGCTCTCCAGGAGGAGCATGCCCTGTGGACAGAGAGTAGTAACCTTGCAAGGTCAGGCTTATGAGATTTAAAGGGAATAGTTTCACTGGCAGAGCTGACAGTTCATTGCAGCTATAAAAGGACCAAGATAAGAAGAAATTCCCAACATACGAGCCCACTTAACTGCCCAGCAAGAGGGAAATCAGAGTACTCCTGGCAGCAAAATCACCATGTACTAGATTTTTTTAAAACACAAACTTTCCCATCTCTTTGTGATTCTGTAGCTCAATTTTTCCTTAGTGCTTCAGTTCTCTCTTTCAAGTCCATAGTTTCTCCATTTGTCCCAGAAACTCTCATGCAAGTTGAGCAGTGGAAACCACTTATACCTCCCCTGGACCAAAACACAAACTGTGCTAGAAGAAAGAAGGGACTGAGTCACAGAGTGATGAAGAATTCAACAAATTCAACGCAATAAGCCTTTATCAAAACCTTTTAATGTGTAGGCACTATGCTGAGTACTAGGTGTAAAAAGATAAAACAACACGTCCCTATTCTCACCATCCATGTCTAATGGTGAAGGGTTTTCAGGGGAGACGATACATATACACAAATAGCGTCAGTGCCAATTGGGATGTGAGAAAGGTCCAAAGAGAGTGTCATGAAAAATTTGAGGGAAAAGAGATCTCTCTGGGCTGAGGGATTAAAAAAGTCATCATAGGCCTTGAAGGAGATAAATTCAGCTCCTTCTCCAGTCTACTACCTATGCATATTCCATTTCCTGCTTTTTTGTTCTAATCGTGACCTGGAAATCCTTGGAAGCATCAGCCTGAAGAAAATTTGCCATTTGGCTCAGTGCTGTCCAGAAAGACAACCGTGCTTCCAAGGGTCAATGAGAGGTGGGTTTTGCTTTCCCCTGTTTCTCTTTGATCTTGATCATTTAGATGTTCTCACTTCACTGTTTCTCCATCTGCTGGAATCCTGGATTTTAGGGCTTCTCTAACCAAACACAAGAAAGCAATCAGAACTTATAATACATAAGGCAAAGCTGCTCATGTTGCTAAACTATCACCAAGAGCAATAATAATTACCAGATCATAGGTGCAGAACTAGAGAAAGCCTCAGAGGACATCTAGTTCAATCCCTTCATTTTCTGGGGGGGTGGGAGGAAGGAAAGGAGAAAGCATTTTTTAAGTGTCTGCAATGTGCCAGATACTGTGCTAAGTGCTTTACAAATGATTTTCAGAGAACCAACGATATCGCAGGTGATGTCTTGACTTAGGCATGAATTGGATTTAAATGAGGCAGAGCTGCACAAAGTCATCAGCTTCGCTCTCTCTTCCAGAGTCATCAAAGTCCAGTGGCAGGACAAAAGTCAGGATGCCTGGAGATGGCCTGGGATGCAGTGGATGAACTTGGGGCCTTTGATGTCTGACTAAGCTCTAAGTGCTCTACAGAGTCTGCTTCCATGGTCTTCATGGATATTGGAACAAAGTGTTGTCTTTTACCCCTTCAGGCGGGGTAGACATCCTCCAATTCACCAATATGTTTGAGGCTTGTCAGTTACCCTCAATCTGGTTTAGCCCACCTACCAACATGGTTTACTACCAGGATGTGGCTACTGCACCTGGGTCAACTTCTTGAAGCCACAGGTGAGAGCTGAGTGCCAGGTAGACACCAAAGGTAGACGAGCAGCCCTGAAAAGGGCTCAGCAAGTCCTCACACCTAAGGCGCTAGTCCTCCCTGAACACTCAATGCACCCTTTTACAAATACTATTTCATTTAAAGAATCTAAGACCCAAGATGGCTACATGACTTGTACAAGGTCACACATAGGGGGGAAGTATCAGAAGTAGGATTTGAACCTAAGTTCAATGACTCTATAATAATCGGCATTATTTTTATTATGCTTTAAGATTGCCAAATTGCTTTTACATAAATTTTCTCATTTGATCTATGGACCTTAGAAACAATTACTATCTTTACCCGTATGGCAAAGAATAACTAGCTGTTTTGATGTGCATTCTAAGAAAATAAGAGGAAGGAAGGACAAATGGATAGAGTGCTGGACATGGAGTTAGGATGACCTCACTCCAAATCTTGCCTTTGGCACTTACTAGCTTTGTGCCTGTTTAATGACTCTGAGCCTCAGTTTCCCTATTAGTACCTATGTCATACACTATGTTTACATAAATAAATCACTTAAAACATCAGTGCCCATGGAAAGTGTCTTAAATGTATAAGGTACAGAAGAGTTGTTGATCTGTGTTAGTGAAGGACGTTTTCATACCAGGAATTCACCATATCAGTGAAATCACAGATCCAGACCCCCACTCCCTCTAAGAGTCATTTATTAGAGATATACAATTGTTATGCATTATGATTAGCCATGAAGTCAATAGCTATTTGTTGCTTGTCAACTGTCAAAGGGGAGCTTAACATTCTTGGTTGTGTTTCCTGCCACATTCCTAAATGACTCCTTGCTTATAGAACCTTAGTCTCTTATTAGGCAGCTAGTGGCACAGTGAATAGAATACTCAACCTCAAATCAGGAAGATCTCCATTCAAATTTGGCCTCGGACTCTTACTAGCTATGTGACCCTGAGCAAGTTACAACCCCTATTTGCCTCAGTTCTTTATCTATAAAATGGGGACAAACTGGAAAAGGAAATGGCAAATCACTCAGGCAGCTAGGTGGTACAGTGGATAGAGGGTTGGACCTGAAGTCAGGAAGACTCATCTTCCTGAGTTCAAATCTGGCCTCAGACACTTACTTAGCTGTGTGACCCTGGGCAAGTCACTCAACCCCGTTTGCCTCAGTTTTCTCATCTGCAAAATGAGCCGCAGAAGGAAATAGCAAACCACTCCAGTATCTTTGCCAAGAAAATCCCAAATGGGGTCATGAAGAAACAGACATGACTGAAATGACTGAATAACAACAATAGCCACAAAGCCTCTTATCAGTTACTAGCACCTACAGGGATCAGTATTGATATCATATCAACCAGTTTGACCTATCAGCATTTATCTTCAGTTGAAAAAACCATGTATATATGTGTACATACATACATACATATGTACATATATGCACACATATGTATATATATGTGTGTGTGTGTGTATACAGAGAGAGAGAGAGAGAGAGAGAGAGAGGTCCTTTTGCCAAGAATAGATGCATCAATAGATTTGCATATTGAGTCACTACATCACTTAAATAGAAATACTTTCTTAAGGACTTGGACCAACTCTCTGCCATTATAATCGTATCTGGATGCAAGACAGATTCCTGTAGTTACTGTAATTGACCGTGCCACCTAAATAGGTTTATATGTTTTATTCAACTTCCCTATGACTGCCAGGATTATTTTGCTATTTTAGTGGATCATGCTAAATTTTCAGCCCCATTAAACAAAAATCTAAAAGTGATGCCATAAATGGGATAATCTGCTGTGCTTTACGTATCTTGTGATCGGAGTGAGAAGAGCTATAAACCTAGCCCTATCATAATTTCCATGTGTCTGTGTAGAGCTTGTGATGGAAAAAGGTAGAAGATGTGATAAACCCAGAGTTACAGTGACTGCTCAGGCAGCCACAGGATTCAAACAGGGTGACGGAGAAGAAGGAGGACTCTTCCATTCTCCTCTGCGGAGGTCTCTTGCCTTTATATATTACCAGTTGTTAGGAAGCTTCCTTGAATAGCCTGATTCGGAGGTGCTGTATTAGTAAAGATCACCTTACTGATAGATTTATTTGGATGTTGCATGCTGAGCATTGACTAGGTGCAAGGCTAGGCACTAGGTGTCTTTCTAGCAGCACATGTACTTTGTAAAAGAAAAAGAATTGTCTTTTTCCATCTATAACTAGAACCAGTTTGAAAAATATAAAATTACGGAGACAAAATATAAAGAGTAAAACTACTCTCCTCTATTTTGAATATGTCCTGTGTTCATTTATCATATGACCCCAAATATGAAAAGTTATACATTCAATTCCTTATGATACCCCTAAGGATCTTGATAGACCATTAGAGGCTATTTCATAGCATCATAGAACCATGCAATCCTAGAACCGGAAGAGACTTAGAGGCCAGTGGTGTCAAACTCAAATAGAAACAAGGTCACTAAACTGTACGTAAGGATCCATATGGCCAACAACTGACTTAGAAGACCACAAATTAATATTATCTATATTTTATTGTATTTTTGTTTATTTTGTTAAATATTTTCCAATTACATTTTAATTAGGTTCAGGATGTACTCAGAAGTGTTGCTGGCATTCGGAAGGGCACATGCTTGCGACACCACTGATTTAGGCCCACTACTACCAGAAATGTGATTACCTACAACACCTTGTCACAAGCATTAACATTCCAATCTTCTCAACTACTTATCACTTTTGAATGATCAGAGTTCCGGTAAAAAAAAAAAGTAGAACATTTTAGTGATGAAGGGACCATATTGTTCTAACTTTCTCCAATTTCAAGAAAAGCAATGAAATCCAGCTCATTTGCATTTTGTCCATCTCTTTTAACTGCATTGTCTTCCATGTGATTCCCTTAAAAGCAGAGCTTTTTTCTTCCCTTCTAATTTTTCCGTACAGGGTCAAAACTAGGTACAGTGATTTTATTTTAATGCTTTCGGCTACTTCTCTAAATTTCTCAAGTTCAGTTGTGACTTTTGGTGTGAGGACAAATCTATTTCACTATGACAAGGACATTTTTTGTTTTGTTTTTTAAGAAAGTTGATAATAGGTTGATGTCTATGTTATTAAAGAGATTTCTTGTACTCTCTTCTCCCCTTCAAGAAAGCAAACTTCTTATAGCTTATATAAGAGAAACAGTGTAGTGAGGTGAATAGAGTAATTGCCTTGGAGTCTGGAAGTTCTGGGTTTGAAATCTGTGTGGCAGCTGTGTGACCCTGGGTAAGTTACTTAACCTCTCTGGGCATCAGCTTCCTCATCTGTAAATCAAAATAGAGATGATGATAATACCTATAGTATGTACCTGACAGAGTTGTTAGGAGACTCCAGTAAGATAAGACATGCACTATCTTTTAAAGTACTAATATAAAAGTTGACTATCACTTTGAGATCTTATGCTATCTCTTCCTGTTTTTCTTCAGTCTCCCAGAATCCATGGATCCTTTTTTTTTTTTAAATGCTTAGAGACTCCTTCCCCAGAGAACACATTTCCAAACCCCTTATCTCAATGCTAGCATTAAATTGAGGTACTTCAGTTCCTGGGAGAATCTATCCAATTCACACTCTGAAACTAAGACCTTGAAGGGTGAGTTAGTAGAAGTTTGTATGACTTTGGAACCTTGCCAATTTAAACTCCTAAAAAATGAGTTACTCAAAGGGGTTTAAAAAGTCAAATAATGCTCTAGGTGCAGCTTTTTAAGCTTCTGGGTGGGGAATAAAAGGAACCTTTTGACATGCTGTTGCTGAAGGAATTTTATCGGCTTCATGCCAACTTCATTACAAGTGACATTTTAAAGTTTAGTCATAATATCGAACATTTCCTTTTTTTTTCCTAAGGTACTTCACAGGATTTAACTAATCTTTACAAGGCTCTTGAGAGGCAAACCTTTTAGAGCTAAACTCAGGTCAAATGACCTGCCCAGTGGCACCCAGTTAGAACGGGCAGAGATTTAACTTAAGGCCAGAATTTCTAACTCTGTGTCTCCTGAGGAAAAAAAAAATGTGTGTGTGTGTGTGTGTGTGTGTGTGTGTGTGTGTGTGTGTGTGTGTATGTCATCATGCTGATTAGCAAGGGGATAATGATTCCTAAAGTTTATTTGCCCAATATCCCAATGTGAGCGTGATTTTGAAAAACTGTAAGATGAAAGCAATGTAAACTGATATATTCTGACCTACAATAAGGTCAAGGCGAGTTAAAACTAGCCTGGAGGAAACAGGTCAAAGGAAAACAGACCAAAGGAAGGAAAATGGCAACAAATAAAAGGAAAGATATAGGATGGCAAGAGATCAGTACAGTTTAGGGCAATTTAGTATAGCAGAGAAGATTGTTACAATAATGGCTTATGTGATGTTATATAATGTAGTACAGTTTCCAATTAGTGCTTGGAATTCCATTTTGGTTTGCTTCCCACCAAAGCAAAGAACTCCAACTTTGGGTTTTTTTGTTTGCTTGTTTGTTTGGTTTTTTTAAGAAATGAGGGCAGTAAGTTCAATGATTTCTCCCTCCCCCTCTCTCCAATTGTTGTGAATGATAAGATAGAATTGAATTATTCAGGAGATTTTGAATGGAAATATTACCTTCTACTTTATCATTTGTAGGTGCTAATTACATTATATATCAGCCATCCACAATATGTGTATATATATATATATATACATATATATATATATATATACACACACACACACACACACACACATATATATATGTATACATGTATATGTACACACACACATATATCAGAGTATAAGCTCCTGAGGGCAGGGATGGTTTTGCTTTTTAATTTCTGTCCCCAGAGCATAGGAGCCTAGCACAGTGCTTGGGACAGAGTAGTCACTAATTGAATGTTTGTTCATTTATTGATCTATCATGTTTCTCTACATTCTTCACTCTATCGCAGAAAATATTTATATCATTAGATAAGGAAGAAAAAACAAAAATAAAGAACAAAGTCTTTATGCTGATTCAAAAGTACCACATCCAGTAACTTTTGATAAGTGTTGGTAAATAGGCTATGTAGACTTGAGTTGTTTTTTTTTTAAAAGTGGTTGTTTTTCAAGATTCCAATTACCATTCATGACAGACGCTGGTCATTTTTGGTCAATTTGTATTCCTTACTGTTTTGAGCAGAACATCTTTTTCTAGCACATTGATTAAACATAGCTGACCAGAAATGCATGCTAGTGGGTCATTATCGACTTTCACAGACCAATTTATTTCTCCCCTGCACATTAATCCACAAAGGTGATACATTGGACACAAAAACTGCGGTGTTCAGGCCTTCTGCCTATGTGCTTCCTGGCTTTCTTATGCTGTTCAGAAGAAGCATCTCTGCAGAAGATGTGAAAGCCTTGTAGGTGAAAATGAAGATGATTAAAATTCCAGCCTTGCGCTATGTGAACTAAAGATAATTAATAGTAAAAGTTCCAAAGGAACACCCAGATGACAAGTAAATAACTTTGAAATTTAGGCAGAGTTGTTTTTTTTTTTTGTTAGAATTAGTGTGTTATTAGTACGTGGTCACAGTGACACTATGTGTTCATTGCTAGGGAATGCAGTCTAGTGAAGGCCTACAGCAGCGTGCTTGAGTTCCTATTTATTATCTAATAAACAGAATAACCAATGAGTCCCATACCATCTATGAGAATAGCGCTGGTGAAAAACTCATGTTTGCCCAACTCAGATGGAAAAAATGAAACACAGAAAGAAAGCAAATGCAAGTAGATCACAATGAAAAATGCAGGCTCAAATTGCATGGGGAAAATAAAAACAATCTATCATTATATGTAGTTAACAAATCATTTAAAATTATACATGAGTTCTGTTCTCTCTCTCTCTCTCTCTCTCTCTCTCTCTCTCTCTCTCTCTCTCTCTCTCTCTCTCTCTCTCTTTCCCTCTCTCCATCTATCTACTCCCACTTTAAGTGACTTCAAATTTGTACATCTAAAATGGCACTGGTGAAACATAACAATGATGCTATATAATTTCAAACATAGTTTTAAATCTCAATGGTGAGAACTAGTGCCTCTCATTGAAATGCTAGGAGATGTAATCAGATAGAAACTTATTTGTACAGAAATATATTAAGGATAATCTTCACCATTATGCCCTAGATCCTACCTTTCCCACTTCATAACCAAATATTTCTCAAGGTAGTAGGAAGCAGTAGCAATCAATTTCAATGATAGTTGGGAGAGGGGAAAGTGTCTCAATACAGATCTTCAAATGTATAATTCCAGATCTATTCCCTTGTCCATATAAGGTTTTAGAGGGTAAAGACTTTCATTTTAATATTAACACAGTGCCTGGCACATAGCAGGTATTTAAAAATGCTTGTTGATTTGACTTGATTTTTAATTCTCAGTGCTTTTCACAGCTTATAGTAGGTGTTTCATTAATGTTTGTTAAGTTGACTTGAATTGTTCTTAAGGAGAAAAATTGGCACAACAATCTGATAATTAAATTTCTCAAAACAAAATGAGTTGTAATATTTCCAGAAGACTTCATAGATCCTACCCTTAATGCAAGTATGTCCTCCAAGTCTTCATTCCTTTCAAGGCTAAAATCTTGACTCTCCCTGACTTTTTCTATAATGCCCCAGATACTTTTTTCACCCTTGAAATTCACTTCATCCTTTAACTTCTCATGCTGTCTAAGTACCTTTCCCCACTGCAGCCTCTTCCTCAGATTGTCTGGTTCTTTTGAGAATCAGCATTTAAAAGAGAAGGCTCAGGCCAACCATGTCTTCATTCCTCTCCAGGCAGTACTTCTGGCTCTACCAGACATTATCTACAGTTATTCCTTCCATGTTGTGGGGGCAGTGCCCCCACAATCTGAAAAATCTGGGTAAAATACTGTGACCTTCCCATCGTACCAGAAAAGAAGTCTGAACTATTACAGTATCAAAAGATAAAATATGATGACATTATACAACATTGTACATCTATTTTATGTATTACTGAGTTTCTAAACTTTCTGTGTTGTCTGCTGGCCTTCACATGTCATCTGCAGCTTCTGCAAAACTCCCCCCAAATTCCCATTTAATTTCTTATGCCCACCTGCAATATAGCCAAACCACGATTGGGTAAAGTTGTGAAGTAGAAGAGATAACTGTACGTACGATGCCCCGCTAGCTTCATTGATCCCACTTTTCAGCTCCATTTTCTGTGTTGTCATTGCCCATTAGAATGTAAACTCTTGAAGGAAGAGACTGTTTTTCTTTCTATTTATATTTCTATTCCTAGTACTTACCATAGTGCTTGGTACATAGTAAATACTTAATAAATGCTTGTCGACTTGTCTCCAAATGGATTTTTCCCCCAAGAAGCTCTGGAGATAGGATCTGGATCTGGAATCTGGAGATTCCACTTCCTAAATATGATGATGCTTGTAAAAAAAGAGTAATACTGAATTTTGGACCTGGGAAAAATGACAATCTATTGACAGATAATTTCCATACTGCTAATATACCAGACAAAATAAGTGAGGGATAATTACAAAGCGGAACTTTTTAATCTCTCTGAGAATCCTTACATGAGTGGGTGTCCCTATATTTCCAAGGCTTGAAGTACACTGACCACTCACAGCCAGATACCATTGCTGATCAGCAAAGAAGCTTTGGCCCTGTTGGGCTCAGATCCAGGCCTCCCTTTAGGCAGTCAAATGGCTGGGTCTTTTCCAAAGGCTCCATATGTATGTTAGATTTGGAGTGGATACTCCATTGGCTTTAGCCTTACTGCAGGTCATAACTAGTATTAGCACAGTGCTTAGCATGCACTAGGTGCTTAATAAATGTTCATAGATTGTTTGATTAATATCTCTTGAATTCAGATTGACCTAGTAGAAAGAATCGCAGGCATGGAACACCACCATATGTGCAAGTGCTCACATACTAATAGAAAACAACATATATACAAATAATTATCTTCAAAATGCATACAGAATAGATGATGGTAGCCTGAAATGGGAAGGGTATACCAACTGAGGGGAGCCAGACAGACATTCTACAGAAGCTAATCTTTGAACTAAGTCTTGAAAGAAGCCAGAAATTCTAAGAGTTAGAGGTTAGGAGGGAGAACATTCCAGGCATGGGGAGAAATAACAGGAAATAACAGGGACAGAGGCAAGATGTGTGTGAGGAACAGCAAAGTCAAAAACAGTAGGGTCCCATATATACCAAAATGTTAGTGGGAATAATTTTTAGTAATAGCAAAGAATTGTAAACAAACTGTGGCATAAAAATACAGTGGGATATTACTGAACTGTAAGAAAACAAAATTATGAATAATTCAGAGAAGACATATGAACTGACGTAAAGTGAAATAAGCCAACCAAAAAATACATGATGACTATAACAATATAAATGGAAAGAACAAAAAGGCGAAAAGGGGTGCTATATAATTATAATGACCTTGTTTGGCACCAAAGAAAATATGAAAAAAATGTACCTCAATCGCCCTCTGCCAAAGCAGATTAGCACCTTCTCAGCATCTTCTTATCTTAAAGAGTTGCCTAGAGCTCAGAAAGGCTAAATGACCTTACCGCATGCATGCAGCCAGTATGTCAGAGGATTGCAGGTCTTCCTGGCTCCAAGGCCTCCTCTATATTTCCTACATCACATCTATATAAATGAATCTTCCAACAAATTGTCTCACACTCCTTTTGTAATAATAGTTGATGAAGCAGCCCAAACATGCACGCAAAATAATGAACTTTGAAGCAGCTAAAGTTATGCCCATAAGAAATGAGTCCATTGATTTATTACCTTTAGTTGAGCTGCTAGAAGGGAAAAAAGGATGCATGGCAAACAAGTCTATCAGCTTTAGGCTTATTCTTGTCATAAGACAAAAGGCCATTATTTATTTAAAACTATTTAGTTCTCCAAGCCCCTTTCTGTGTCCTCCTAGCCACTTGGGTTTTGTTATTGTTGTTTGTCCTTCACTTTCAGAGAGGACCAATGACATCATGGGATGAAGTCTTGACTTGTGCGTGTATTAGGTTTAAGTGAGGCAGAGGTGCACAAAGTCATCAGCCTCACTCTCTTCTGGAGTCGTTGACATTTAGTGGCATGACAAAAGTCAAGAAAATTGGCAATGGCCTGGGATGCATTGGATGGTCTTGGTGTCTTTAATATCTGACCAATCTCTAAGCACTCCACAATTCCTGCTTCAACTACCTTCATGGCTGTTGGAACAAGATGTTCTCATCCACCAGTTCTGCTGGGGGAAATTTTTTTTTTCAAATCCAGTCTTTTAATTTTATTGATGAGAAAACAGACTCAAAGAGATCAAATGACTTTTACAAAATTATAATTGTAATTACACAATTATACAACTAATACATAATTGTAATTATACAAGTAAACAACTAATATATAATTGATGCAGGATTTAAATTTAAACTTTTTCATGTTTAAGTCTTTTGAATTCTTTTTTTAAATAAATTTATTTTGATTCATCAACAACCACTTCCATATGCTTTTGAGCTTAAAACTTTTTCTCCTCCTTCCTTTCTACCGCCCTCCCCAAGATGGCACACAATCTGATATAGGCTATACATACACATTCCTATTAAACATATTTTCATATTAGTGTTGTTGTAAGTAAGAATTAGAACCAATAGGAGGAACCACCAGAAAGAGGAAACAAAACTCAACAGAAGAGAAAAAAAAGAAGCAAATAGTATGTTTTGATTTGCATTCAAATTCCACAGGTTTTTTTTTGGATGTGGATAGCATTTTCCATCACAAGGCCTTTGGAGAAATCTTAGATCCTTGTATTGCTGGGAAGGGTTAAGTTTATCAATATTGGTCATTGCACAATGTGGCTGTTATTGTGCACAACGTTCTCTTGGTTCTGCTCACTTCATTCAGCATCAGACCATACGAGTCTCTCCAGGTTTTATTGAAATCAGCCTGTTCATCATTTCTTATATCACAACAGTATTCCATTACATCCATATACCACAACTTGCTTAGCCATTCCCCAATTGATGGACATCCTCTCAATTTCCAATTCTTTGCCACCACAAAAAGAGCTGCTATGAATATTTTTGTAAATGTGGGTCCTTTTCCCATCTTTATGATGTCTTTGGGATACAGCCCTAAAAGTGGTACTGCTGGGTCAAAGGGTATATACATTTTTATAGCCCTTTGGGCATAGTTCCAAATTGCTCTCCAAAATGGTTGGATCATTTCACAACTCCATCAACAATGTATTAGTGTTCCATTTTTTCCCCACATCTTCTCCAACATTTATCATTTTCTTGTTTTGTCATCTTGACCAATCTGATAGGTGTGATGTGGTACCTCAGAGTTGTTTGGATTTGCATTTCTCTAATCCATAGTGATTTAGAGCATTTTTTCATATAACTACAGATGGCTTTGATTTCTTCATCTGAGAACTACCTGTTCATATCCTTTGACCATTTGTCAACTGGGAAATGACTTTATTCTTATAAATTTGACTGAATTCTTTATATATTTTAGAAATGAGGCCCTTATCAGAGAGACTGGTTGTAAAAATTCTTTCCCAATTTTCTACTTTCCTTCTAATCTTAGTTGCATTGGCTTTGTTTTTACAAAAACTTTTCAATTTAATGTAATCAAAGTTATCCATGAATTCTTCTGTTTTCCATAAATCTGATAGGTAAACTATTCCTTGTTCTCCCAGTTTGCTTATAGTATCAGCCTTTATATCTAAATCATGAACCCATTTTGACTTTATTTTGGTATTTGGTGTGAGATTTGGGTCTACGCCTAGTTTCTGCCATACTCTTTTCCAGTTTTCCCAGCAGTTATTTTCAAAGAGTAGATTCTTATCCCAGAAGCTGGGGTCCTTGGGTTTATCAAATAATAGATTATTATAGTCATTGACTACTGTGTCTTACATACTTAACCTATTCCACTGATCCACCACTCTATTTCTTAGCCAATATCAATCAGTTTTGATGATTGCTGCTTTATAATATAATTTAAGATCTGGAATGCTGGGGGAAATCTTCATGTGCTTGAAATAGATATGCCCCCTAACTCACAGATGGGTTTGAGGCCTGTCAGTTAGCCTCAATCTTGTTTAGCCTATCAGCTGAGATGGTTTTACCAGGGTGTGGCTGCTGCACCTACTAGTTTCCTAGAGCCACCAGCAGGGAAGAGTTGAGTGCCTGATGGATACCAGTGATAGATAAGCAGCCCTGAAAAAGGCTAAGTAAACCCTACGTCAGACTACGGTTTTCTAACATGGTGTTAATAGCTGCTCCTCTGTCTCATTTTTCTTGGATTATGAACCCACAGGCCCATAGGCCAGAGACTTTTGACTCTCCTACCTGAGTGGGTGGGCAACAGTAACAAATGATGCAAAAGATCATGAAGGATGAGGACCGAGAAGAGGCCAAAAGATTGTGTAATTAGAAACTGGTAAACTTGGATAGAGCAATTTCAGTTGAATTAGGAGGTCAGAAACCTGATTGAAAAGAGCTGAAAGGGGCAGCTAGGTGTCACAGTGGATAGAGCTCTGGCCTTGGAGTCAGGAGGACATGAGTTCAAATCCAGTCTCAGACACATGACACTTACTAGCTGTGTGACCCTGGGCAAGTTACTTAACCACAATTGCCTCACCACAAAGCAAAAAAAAAAAAAGAAAGGCCGAAGGTGAGTCAGAGGAGAGGAAGTGGAGATAAGATGGAGACTAAGGTATGTAGGTACTCAGTATATACTTGTCAATTAATTGAAAATACATATATACATTATTCCTTTAGAATAGCATTAGAATTTTGGAGTGGGAAGGGACCTTAATGGACACTCAGTATAATCAATACACAAAGGGAATCCCTCAGTTTTATATACAAGACACTTGTGTTGAATGACCATTTAACCTGTTTTACTGGGGTATGTCCGCTGAACTTGCTACAGTTTCCTGGAGCCACAGGTGATATTGGCTATAAGGTGCATACCAAAGGTCAATGAGCAGCCCTGAAAAAGGGGCTCAGAAAACCCTCACACCAGAGATGCTAGTCTTCCCTGCATCTCCCAACAGACAGGCTAACCCAGGTTGAGGGCAATTGACAGGTCTCCAACCCGTTGATGAATTTGGGGGATGTCTACCTCAAGAATGTAAAGACTTAGCCCAATGGAATGGGTGGATGAGAACAATTTGTTTCAACACACATGAAAGCAGCTGAAGTTCTGCAGAGTGACTAGAGATTGGTCAGACATTGAAGATGCCAAGGTCATCCACTGCATCCCAGGCCATGCCCAGTCATCTTGATTTTTATCTTGCCACTCATCTTTGATGACTCTGGAAGAGAGAGTGAGGCTGGTGACTTTGTGCAACTCTGCCTTGCTTAAATATAATTCATGTATGAGACAAGACATCACCTTGTGATGTCCTCGGTCCTCTTAGAAAAAGGAGGAACAACCACTTCTGTTTGAGTGGGAATCCCCCTCCTCTCAAGGCAGGCCATTCCACTTTTGGAGGCTCTAATTATTAAGATTTTCTTGACTAGATTTTCTTAAATTTGCCCCTTGTCAATTTAAAAAGAGACTTTCATAAAGCTGATTCACTCAAATTCTTGTTCTACATAAGATAATGGCAATTCTTACATTCCATATATACAAATTTATTGGTTAATGTTAAAGTCCAAATTCTTTATCCTGTCATTCAAGGCCCCCCACATTTTGGTATCATCTTTTTCCAGCCTTAGTATCATACTACTCCCTACACTCTAGCCGAGTTGAACCATTTGCTGTCCTTCTTATATAGGTTGTACTTTCTGACATCTGGGCAGCTAGGTGGCACAGTGGATAGAGTGCCAGGCCTGGAGTCAGGAAGACTCATCTTCCTGAGTTCAAATCTGGCCTCAGACTCTTATTAGTTGCGTGATCCTGGGCAAGTAATTTAACCTTGCTTGCCTCAGTTTCCTTGCCTCAGCAGTAAAAGGAACCAGAGAAGAAAATGGCAAACCACTCTAGTATCTTTGCCAAGAAAACCCCGAAGGGTTCATGAAGAGTTGGATACAACTGAAATGACTAAACAACAATAACAGCAAATGCTGACATTTGACATATGACCTTTGATCATACTCTTCCCTGCACATAGATTTCTCTCTCTTCCATCTCTACTTGTTGAAATCCCACGCTTCAGAATCTACTTCAAATGTCACATATTCATAAAAGTTTTCCTTGATCTCTCCAGTTAGAAATGATTTTTTTCATTCTCAGAATTTTGCATGGCACTTTATATATCATTTATATTATTACCATTTATTGAATTAGCTTCTCAGTGTAATTTTTTTGTCCTCTGTGAAATGGGGATAACAATAGTAACCACTTCACATGGTCGTGGTGAAGATCAAATGATAAGACTATATACGAAAAGCACTTTGAAAAACTTGTAGTCTTACTATATAAATGCTAGTTATTTACTATACCATGCAGATAAACTCAGAGAATTGTAGTAGGATTAGACTTCATCTTGAAGTCAAAAGATATGGGTTTAAATCTCAGTTTTGCTGCTGAATCCCTGAACCGAGTTTCTGAAATGGGGATGTTCATATTTGCATTTCATACTACTCTTTCTAAACCCTTAAGCTTTTACATGATTATCAGTTATCATAAATAAGAACTCATAGCTAGTGTTTATTTAGTGTTTTAAGTTTTATAAAGCACTTTTCATATAGGCTCATTTGATCCTCACAACAATCTGTGAAATAGGTCTTTTAATTATATAATTATTCTCATTTATCAGATAAGGAAACTGAAGCTGAAAGAGGTTAAGGGACTTGCCCAGGGCCACACAACTAAGTAGGAAGTATCCAAGGCAGGATTTGAACTCAGATTTTCCTGACTCCAACTCTAGCACTTTAGTCACTGGGTCATCAAAGCATATTAAAGCTTATAGATGGCTATTTATGCATTATCTCAATTGAACCTCATAGCAACTCATAACAAAGCAAGTATTATTATCTCCATTTTACAAGTGAGGAAACTGAGGCTTTGAGATTAGGCAGCTTATCCTAGACATAAAATTAATGTCAGAGTTATGCTTCAAACCTAAATTTCTTCTGAGTCCTACACTACATTTTCTGTATACAAAGGGCAGACATTATAATTTTAGGTGTTCACAATTGCAAAAGCAATATTATATTATTCAGAAAAACAAATGAAGAAATATATAGCTATTTTTGAGCGCATGAGTGACTGGTCTTTTAGTCTTAGTCATTCTGGTGAACCTCCAAAGGAATAATCTTGGATACATCTTATAGACTTACCTCCTGAAAATGCCAGTTGGGAAAAGATTTTCATTTCTAAGCAAGATTTCTACAGAAACAGGTGTATAGCTGACATGTATTTCATGTGCACATGTGATTTCCCATTCCTACCAATAAATGTTACACTTGATGCACAATTAAAGAGGACGAGAATAGTTTAGTAGAAAAACAGTAGACAGGGGTTTAGGCAACCAGAGTTCTAGACCTGTGTCTACCATTTATTAGCCATATGTCCTTGGGAGTATAATTTAGCCTTTCCAGGCCTCAGTTTCTCTATCTGCAAAGTGAACAAATTTGATTTTGTGATCTGTGGCTATAATAATTATATGGAAATGTCAGTTTTTGAGAGGACAATATATTAATAGCCCCCCAAAAAGAGGAGAGTCCAAAAGCAAATCAGTCTTAGAGGAGGTTGATGAGAATGTATGTATCACTAGCTAAATGATATATTAAGGGTTATTATAATTAAATCTCTTGTTAAGCAAAATTAGTTGAATAAGGGAAAAGTGGCAAAAAAAAAAAGGCCCAGAAAGAAGTACTTTGGGAGGACTAAGGAAACATTAAAAAAAATTGGAAATGACCCTATTGTTCTTCCTAGCCAAAGGTACTCTGGGCGGGCAGAATACCCCAAGAAGCAGGCTATTAAGTAATACTTCTAGTAGTTAGCCATAGGATAATCAATTTAGAGATTGAAAGGACCCTTAAGGACATTGAGTCTAAGCCTTTCAGTTTTACAGTTGAGTAAACTGAGCCCCAGGGAAGTTATGTGACTTTGGTCTACTAGTAAGCAGGCTACAACCTATCAGTGAGAGCAGAAGGACAGGGTGGGGGAAGAAGGAGGGGGAAGGGAGAATTGTGCTTCTTTCTCTACAGGACTTAAAATGGATGCATCCTCAGACTTTCTTATTTGGCTCCATGAAATCAATGGGCTAGATAGAAAGTCCATCCATAGTCAGGAATGGGGAATTAGAGAATGAGGCTGGAGTACCTTTCTTCCTGCCATTGAAGGAGGATGGGGATAATATATTTTCATTAATGTACATCAGTGTCTCTGGCAGGCTCCCATGGACCTGTTTTTACCATCAGTAATCTTTTAACATTTTTTCCCTTTCACTGAACCTTGTCATAGAAAGAATGGATTTCTGGATCCATAGGAAAAATAAGCTGAGAGCCCTTGTTTTTAGAGGTAAAAGGACACCATACCCCAAAACAAGATAAGTTTAAGCTCTAGAATAATCAGGACCCCATCTCAAGAGCCTTTAACCATCATGACAGCTTCATTTAGCCAAATATAAAGAGGTACTACAGACAATGGCCATGTCATTAAAATTAGGTCTATTTTAAAGGCCTAGAAAATCCATTTAAGCTACTTTTTAATGTAACTATTAACAGAGTGGCATCTATTCTCCTGAACCAAGTAATGGCAAGAAACCTAATTTGTACTGAAAAGTGTTTTGGGCAACATTGTGGGATCTCAAAGTAGTGCAGCCACTGGGTGGCATTTCCCCCTCCCGATGCCTGCCTTTAGAACCAGAAACTACTCTCCTAGCCACTTTTGATATATTTTTTCCATGTGTGGGATTTAATTTTCTCCTTATCTTCTCATCTCCTTTGCATATCTGCTTTCCTCATAGCAGGGTTCTGAGGGTTAATCATTTATTCAGTGTACAGGAAAGTACTTTGGGCAGCTCAGAAGGAATGCCCTATATAAAGAATAAATAATACAACAATAATAGTGCACTGAATTGTGCTTAGTATATAGCTTTCATCCGGATCCTGCCCAGCTTCTTCTAGCTGTTCTTTATCAATGGGACAGTGGTATGAATTATCTTGTCAATAGGGTGACTGTGTGAATTACTTAAGGAAAACATAGCAATAAACCCTTGCTCATAGTGCATACCCAGTGGAAATTAGACAAGGAACTTAGATGAATTGCATCTTGGCAGGTCCACAAATGTGTGTGTGCGTGTGTATATGTGTGTGTGTGTGTGTGTGTGTGTGAGAGAGAGAGAGAGAGAGAGACAGAGAGAGAGAGAGAGAGACAGACAGACAGAGAGACAGACAGACAGACAGACAGAGAGAGAGAGAGAGAGAGACAGAGAGAGACAGAGAGAGACAGAGAGAGACAGAGAGAGACAGAGAGAGAGAGTGCTTATTGCCTTTTTTTGAATGCTTGTGCTATCCCTTATTTGTCCCCATGAAGGGAGCAGGCATTTTAGCAGAAGAAGGCCGAGATAATAGGGGGAATGCTTTGAGAGGCCTGGAGCACTTTGGAGGAAAGCAGACTTTCAGTAGCCAGAAAGTGGCATGAGGGCAGGAGATAAGTAAAAAAGGATGAAGGGGTCCATGGGATATTGAAGAAGGGTGAAGAATGGAAGATGGGAGTGCACCACAAACTTCACCTGCTCTGAAATTTTTCCTCCTGACCTTACCTTCTTCCTAACTCCAATGAGACCAAATGAAAAGGCTTCTGCTTGTTTTTGTCCCCTTCCCACTTTTCCTGCCCTGGGCTTGTTTTATGTTGCTTATGTTATTGTTTAGTCATCTTCAGTTGTGTCTGACTCTTCAAGACCCCATTTGAGGTTTTCTTGGCAAAGATGCTAGGGGGGTCATTGCCTTCTCCAGCTCATTTTACAGATGAGGGAACTGAGGCAAACAGGGCTAAGTGACTTCCCCTAGGTAACACAGCTCATAAATGTCTGAGATTGGATTTGAACTCAGGTTTTCCTTGCTCCAGCATGCCCAGAGAAGAGATGGAAAGTGAGAAAGTACTGAACTCCAATAATCTGGAAGCACAAACTTCCAATTCTCTGGGAACCAAAGGCAAAGAATTCAAATGAATGATATGGCAAATTCAAAGATCAGCTGGTAAACTATTGTCTCCTGGAAGAAATGTAAGCTCCTTAAAGGCAGGAATTAATTCACTTTTGTGTTTTTATCCCCAGTATCTAGTACTGATATACAGTAGGTATTTAATAATTACAGATAGGTCAAGATTTGTTCTAGTTTTAAAATTAAACCATCTGTCCTTGATGTCAGGGAAATAGGTATTTATCTATCAAGTGCCACAGGCAAATTGTCTAGAAAGTTAGAAGGAAGATAGTATGTCACACTGTGTGGACTGGCTAGTCATACTTATATTACATATCCATGATTTTCTTGTTGTGGGTAGTGCTTCTTGTCCATACAGATCACATCCCCAAAATACCTCAATCAACTGTCTTCTATGGCCCAAAACAAAAAACTAATTGACTGATTACCTACCTTTGACAATAAGACTTTCCACACTCAAATGTCCTCCAAATTAGGACCAGGCCCACACTCAAAGTCATTTCAAGATGGAAGGACCTGTCTTCCAAACTCACTTGTATGCCATAGGGAGGCATTATGTGGTCAAATCTCACAGAAGTAGGTTGATAACCAACCAAAGTCTGAATTGTATTTCAGAGGAAGTTTGAGAAAATGAAATATACATGACAAGGGAATCAGCAGGCAGATCTAAGGTATGGTAAAACAGTGAGATGAAAGTAGGTTTTTTAAATATGGCTATTGTTATGACCAGGAGCTGTGAGATAGGACCCCAAGTAAAGCAGGCCTTGTTGACAGTCGCCATTGTCAACATCCATGACTCGCCTGAAGAACTGTGATTTCCTGGCATTTGAACTCCGTTGTTTAGGAAAAAAATAGCAGCCTGCTTTTCTGTCAACCTTAAATATATTATTAAAAATAAGCAACAACGTCAACTAATCAATCAACAAGGCTTTATTGTGCCTACCATTTGTTAGGTAATTCTGTGCTGATAGAGATGAAAATGAAGTCATCCCTGCCTTCAAGGGACTAATATTCTATTGGGGAAAATAGCAGGTATTGTATATATAGGAATACATGCAGAGTAAATACAAAGTAATTTTTGTGGGTGAATATAAGGAAAGGCCCCATGGAGAAAGCAGCGCTTGAACTAGGCTTTGGAGGAAGCTAGCCCTTCTAAAAGGTAAGGGTGAGGTGTGGGAGATGGGTGCAAAGATAGGATGTGATGTGCAAGAAACACTGCATTGGTATACAAGTATAATTAACATTTTAGTAAGTGATCCTTAGTGATGCTTTTGGGGAGGAAATTAAAGGGACAGACTCCTCTTATTCCCATCCTTTTGTTTCTGAGCATGGGCTAACTTTAAGTTTCCTGGCAATGAGGTGAAAAAACCTCACTTTGGTTCTCTCTCACTCTTAAGTATGGGTTTTGCCAGTAAACCAGATCATTTAGCAGAGCTGACACCAAGTCACACATTGGTTAGCTGTGCCTGGATATTCTTCCTCAAAGCCTTCAGTGATCACACTTCGGTACCAAAGAACATATAATAAGTATTTAGTGCTTATTATAAGCCAACAAGTGTTTACTAAGTGCCTGCTATGTCTCAGGATTGAAAAAGAGGCAAAGCCTTTGAGAATTCCCAAGGAATCTCCCACTTTAGAGGATGTTCCTAGGTAAGCTCTTACTCCTAGCCTTTCTTGGATACTTTTCTTCAAAAAGGAGGAAGGAGATACTAGATGTTTACATCTCTACACAAACAAAGCTGAAATAAATATTCCTTTTTGCTCTTCTACCCCTTCTACAATGCAGGAAGCATGAGGCTCAATAATCAACAGGAAAAGTATATTTGTGGGAAGAGGAAGAAGCGACATTTATCTACTGAGATTAGTGGTCCAAACAAAATATTTGCAGGATTCGCATCCTCCTAAAAGCCTCATGCTCAATAGTCCTTACCTCAGAAACACACACACACACACACACACACACACACACACACACACACACCCCTTTCATTTCCTCCAGTGAGAAATCTCTATATGAAATAAATATAGATCCCAGGCTTTAGGGAATGGCTTGGAGGATCCCATAAACTAAGTGGTATGAAGTTGTAGAGAATCAACTATTTTCATTACCAATATTGAAAAATATTGGTCTTTAATAGGGCTGCTAACCTTATCCCCTAAAACAATGTTGCTTACTTATTCATGTAGAGTATCTTATGACAGACCTTTAATGATTAAAAAACACAGGGATTAAATTGAGTAATTATAATCTTAATTGCCAAATTACACAAAACTTTGTGTATGTTTGAATTCCAGCAAAATATCTAGAACAGAATATAGGAAGATTAGCCCAGAACCTTTTTAGAATATGAAAGAAAAAAAAAAGCCCTTTGTTAAACATTGGCTGTGTGCCAGGCACTGTGCTAATCACTGTGGATATAGGGAAAGCCAAAAGACAGGCCCTGAGCTGAAGGAGCCCTCAGTTTAATGTGAGAGACCACATCAAACAACTCTGTACAAGCATAGCTTGCTTTATTGCACTTTGCAGATACTGCATTTTTTACAAATTGAAGGTTTGTGGGAACCCTGCATTGAGCAATTCTATCAGTGCCATTTTTCAACAGTATATGCTCACATCATGTCTCTGTGTTACTCTCAAACTTTTTCATTACTATTATATCTGTTATGGTGATCTGTAATCAGTGATCTTTGATGTTGCTATTGTAATTGTTTTGAGGCACCAAAAACTGCTCCCTTAATTGATTAATGTTGTATGTGTTTTGACTGCTCCACTCACTGGTCATTCCCCTGTCTCTCTCCCTCTCCTCTGACCTTTCTATTCCCTGAGACACAATCATATTGAAATTAGACTGGTTAATAACCCTACAATGGCCTCTAAGAGTTCAAGTGAAAGGAAAAAAAATCAATCAATATGGCAAACTTCGTTGTTGTTTTATTTTAAGAAACTGCCACAGCCATTCCAGCCGTCAGCTCCCACCAGCCCGATGGGTCAACAGCCATCAGCACCAAGGCAAGACCCTCTACCAGCAATAAGATTACAACTTGCTGAAGGCTCAGGTGATGGTTAGCATTTTTTTTTAGCAATAAAGTACTTTTAATTAAAAATGCACATTTTTTAAGACATAATACTATTACACATTTAATAGACTGCAGTATCATAAACATAACTTTTACATGCACCGGGAAACTAAAACAATCACGTGACTCACTTTATTGCAATATTTGCTCTGTTGTGGTGGTCTAGAACCAAAATCACAATATCTCCTTGGTATGCCTGAAATGTTGAGGTATATACGTGTTAAATTGGAGACAATCTTAGAGAAAAGATACTAGAAATCTGGAAGATTGAAAAAGTCTTCCTCTAGAAGTTGGAATTTTTGCTCACACTTGAAGGAAGCCAGGAAGCAAAAAAGAGGAGGGAGATCTAACCTATTCCAGACATAGAGGACAGCCAGTGAAAATGACTGGTAACGTAGCATCTTCTGCTAGGAACAATAAGTAAGCCAGTACGTTGTATCACGGGGTATGTGAAGGAGGTGGTTAGGTGTAAAAAGACTGCAAAGAAAGGGAGGCTGTGGTTATGAACACCAAGAAGATGATTTACACTTGATCTTGGGAGGTAGAGAGAACCACTGGAGTTTATGGAGTAGAACCGCGCTTTAGGAAGAACATTTTGGCAGCTGAGTAGAGAATGGAATTGAGTGAGAAGAGACTTGTGGTAAAGAAACCAATCATCAGGCAATTGCAATATCCAGGGGTGAGGTGACAAAGCTCTCTATCAAGGTAGTACCAATGTCAGAGAAAAGAAGGCACCGTATGTGAGAGATGTTATGAAATCAAAGTCAACACACCTTGGCAACAGAATGGATATGGTGGGGAGGCATGGAGGATGGCACTTTTCCTCCTGCCAATCCATACCTTTTTATTTTTTTTTTAAGTTTTAAGAAGCATTGGTTTTGTTTGCTTTTTGTGAGCAAAATCATAGGCTTATAGATTTTAGTGCTGAAAATGATCATATTATATAGTATTATCCCTTCATTTTACAGATGATGAAATTGAAGGTCAGAGAGATTAGAGTGACTTTCTTAAGAATAGACAGGTATTAGTTGTCAGGGTCAAGATTCAAGTCTACATCTTCTTACTCCAAATTCAATGATATAAATGATTGAGGTGACATACTCTTTCCATATGCTAAGTGTTGGTTTCTAGTTCATTTCCCTCTTTGTTCATGGTTTCAGCAACCTGTGAAAATGAGGTGTGCCATTTGGCCAAATAAACAAAAGGCAGACTGCATCTTCTGGTGACTATTTTGAACCAGAGAACTCAGGTGTTCCTTTTTTTTCCCCTCAGGCAAATACTGGTTATTAAGGTCATGTCTGATACTTTTGGTCATGGAAAACTGGGCTGGAAAAAGAATCCTGTTCATTCAGATGTGAAGGATTGGGGTCCTACCTTCCGCCCTCACTTTGTTCCTACTTCTCACTATGTAATGTGATTATAATCAGTTTGGACTTTGGTTGCTGTCACCCATTCCCCAGTGAAGCTTCAACATTTTGACCACCAATTTCAAAATAACTCCACAAAGCAAAGATAAAAAGTAATTTTTTTTCTACCGGAACTAATAGATATTCAGGGGGCAATTCCTTCCGTATTTTTGCACCATGCACACGGTTCATAAATAATGTCAGAAGTGGGCCCACGCTCCTTTAGAAAGGTGGTCATTTAATGTAAGTAAATCCACATTAAATATTGAAGATCAGAAAAAAGCAGCCTCTTCAAAAAGGTCACATTTAAGTGAAGAAAACAACAATGAGGAGGGAGAGGGCCAGCCTGGTGCTGGATGACACAGAGTTAATGGCTCATAGAGAGCATATACATGTTTTTTAAAGATGTTTTATTGCTTACAAAAGGAAGTAGTCTAGAGAGACTGGATACATAAACCGGCTCCAGCCAGCTGTGGCTGTCAGACTAGGAAGGATCCTGTTCAATTAGTGTTGTAAAATAAAATACTTTGTAAAGGAAATAAACACGATGAGAGCTAAGATTCATGCTTTCAAATATACACAAGGTTTGAATTTTTAATTAGGGCTGCTAATTACAGTCATCAGAAAGCAGAGCAGAATAGATTTTACCTTACATTTAGCAGACAAGCCTTCAACCCCAGTGTATTTTTCAATTTCATTAATATTTTATGAAAATGGCCCTTGCAGCTTCAGCCTATTCCAGCCTCCTACGAAACTGCCCCACATTATGGATGCCAATGCCTTTAAGCCATGTACATTAGTGAGATGACAAAATGCAAACCAGCATCTTGTCAACCATGGCATCAATTGATTCTATTAGATCGTGTAAAAACAGTTGGGTGTGAGTTATAATCTTACTGACACTAATGATGAAACAAGACACTGGCTGAGAACCACCATTAGCTAGGAGCCAGAAATTAATGATTCTAATATTTTTGAACAAATTAACCTTAATGAACTGGCCTTGCACACGCTGTAGTAGATACCGATAAGTCAATTAGAGGAAGGACATAGTCATGTGTCTGTGGAGGGATGTGGCAGACCCCTATAAAGATACCTAGCTAAACAAATATGCAGCTAATGCACACTCATTGTATACGTTTACCTACTTCATGAAATTACACAATCTACAGATAGCATGTACAGTTTCTTCCATTCACCTGCCCTGAACTAAACTATAATAAAATTGGTAGAATGTTTCTAAATGCTTTGAGGCTTGATAGTAAATACAGGTGTATCTTACTTCATATAATAGTTTTACCCTGAAAAATTACGTGAAATCAGAAATTTGTAAATCAAATCACATTAATGCAGAGCTATTTAAGCTGATTTATCAAGCACTTGATTAAGCAAGCACCTACTATGTGCTATACCACAGAAGCTTGTTGTTTAAAGGAATCCTCTAGTAAATCCTTTTGTAAAGTCAAGAATTCCTGTGAAGTGTGAATAGTCACCCCCAAATACAAATGTCTGCCAAATTCAGTGTGACTGAATCTGGTAGGAAGGTTAGAGTTTTGTATTTAGCTTAATGTAACGTTAAGAGTGCTAATTTGGAGTTAGAGGATTTGTGTTTGATACTTGGTTTTGCCAATACTACTTTGTATGACCTTGCACAAATCAAAGAATCTCTCTGAGCCTCAATTTCCTCATATGTAAAATGAGTAAAGCTAGATGATCTCTAAGACCTTTTCCAGCTATAAGTCTATAACACTATTATCAGGTTTTCTTAAAGTAAGGCATGTCTTTCTATTTCTGTAATATGCTGAGGGAAAGTCAAAATAACACATCAGATGAGTCATGCCACTAACTAGTGGGGCAAGTTTTGATAAAAAACAAAAAACTTTGTTACTAGGTCTTCCCACAATGGCAAAACCTATACACATGTGGTTTTACACATACAATAATTATTGGTGTGTGGAAAACCATAGGATTCTTTTGAATGGAATAAATCTGCTAGAAAACTATAGAACGAATAGCTATTCTCAGACAGCTCATTGCTAAGTTCCATTGTTGCTCACATTTCACAAAAAAGTGAAAAAAAAAAACCAAACTACCACTATATTTGGTCAGTGATTAGCCAAGAAGTTTCTCTGTGCTCTTCTTCTCTCCATCACTACCTTGATTCCTTTTTATGATCCAGAATTCTATGTTCATCTAACCAAACTATTCACCACAAAAAGGCCTACACTTTCCTTTCCACCAAACACTTTCAGACCCACTGACAAACTGAGGTCCTCAGTTCTAGAAACCCATTCACAAAGTAACCTAGAAACCCCAAATGGTTAATTTAAAGAACAGGAAACAAAGGTAAGGCACTTGCCAACAACAGTTTGTTGGCTTAACTTTGACTTGCTTTCCTGGGAAGGAAGAAAACAGAATTTTCAATGTGAACTGTCAGCTCTAGTTATGACAGAGCCTCACTAGTGAGAAATTCAGAGTTTCCCTTCCAATGGCAGAATGAAGCAAAGAAACCCTCCAAACAGAATTCTTTCAAGCTTCCACTACAACTCCACTTAAATAATTTACTTCTTAGTTTTTCTCAGTCTATTCTTTTTAAACTTGGTTGACATTTTCCTTGACAAGCACCCTTTATTGTATATGATTTCTTGTGAATTTGGAAGGAAAACACACACACACACACACACACACACACACACACACACACACACACACACTCTCACAGAGCCCCCAGCTCTCTGAATAAGAGAACTGCTGTATTTTCTTTGGGGAAATGCAGTTAGTCTGGACCCTTTCTCAAATCACGAGGCACTGGTAAATCAATTAATGTAAGTAAAATATTTCTGCAAGTAGCATGTGGTTTAGTCATATATGAAGAAAATAAAGGGTTGTGTAGTTAATACGGCTAAATCAAGCTGCCCATAGAAATGTTGGGTGTGGAAAGAAAGGCTTTAAATTCATTCATTAGTAGCTAATAAATTAAGTTATTTAATCAGCGAAAACAAGCATTCAGATGCAACCTTTTAAACTACTGACAGTTACTGGGGAAGGTAGCAGAGGGGGAAAATGATGTGGAAATAATGTCTTAAGTGTAGCTACTGATTTTCAGGATCCTTGAGTTTCATAATTCAATATTTATGATCCTACTTAGCTACTAAAATAGAAGGTGGAAAGACAACAGAGCTGTTTAGGGCATTCATATCCATTTGTGTTATAAATGGAATGATTGACGTGGGCTTGCTAAGTGTCTTTGCAAGGAGACAAAGTAAAAAAAGTCTCCCTCTTATTTGCTCCATTGGAAATGGGTTTAAATCCTACAATTTTGCAAAATGGGCCATTTTCTCAAGTGAGAAGAAATACTAATGATGTCTGAATATAGTATTTGCTCCCACAAAGAAGATACAGGTCTTTCCTCCTACTCTCTGTAATGTTTAATTAATGCCTTTTGAAGTAGCCACAGAGTTTTCTCCTGATGGACATTTTTTATATGAAAGGAGAAAGGGTGGAAGATGGTGACACATATTTAGGAATATTTTACAATTTCTCCTTCATCCTGTGCTCCTCTTTTACATACACTTCCATTTTTTACTAGTAGGAAAAGAGGAAAAAAATACTGAAACCATAGAAAGTTCTGCATGGGAACAGGTGTTTTTAATTAAGCAACTAAGCAAAGCAAGGAATTCAGAGCTTGGCTGAGGGCCAAGCACATAAGAATTAAGGTGACCTTTGGAGTCACAGTAAATGTTCTTTCAGGAGCCCAAGCCAAAGTTGGTACCTACATTGTGGTGGAAAGACGTTTCTAAACTTAGTCTATGCTAATTGAGAAACTTGTTTTTCCAAAAGACCCTAATGCTCTTTATAACTGCTGGTGATATAATCATATATATGTAACAAACGAATCCTTTAGGACCCAGGATGCAATTTATGGAAGACACGATTTTTTAAAAGCAGTTGGCAATTCAATTGAAACAGAATATTTTTTTTATTTATAAGGAATTTCTAGGCAGTATTTGGTGTTTGCTGCCCTTTTCACCTGGTTTGTTTCTTTTCAGACTTACATTTTTCATTTGTTCAACAGATTTCAAACCATGCCATTTCACACCTGTGGCAATAATCTGAGTGGTGCTCATGTTTTAGCTACACTCTTTATTATTTTCTGGCAATAGCAAAACAAGTATCTTTTTATGTTCTTTTTTTATTCAATTGCTCATCTTATTCTATAGGAGATTGTCCATTTTCACTTCTCCTCCCCCTCACTACTCCCTAAACACACACACACACACACACACACACACACACACACACACACACACACACACAACTTGACCATTTTGGCTAGTGACTTTAGTCCTTTGAAAACTTCCAGCATGAAGAAAATCTGTCCTATTGTTAGGTAGGTGTCATTCAAGGAGAAGTGGGTTGAGAGAAAGATGCTTTAAATTTAGTAGAGTTTCAACAAGAATTCTGGGCCTCATTTTATGATGGAATCAGACAACTTTAGAATCTACAGGCCAGTCCTCATATAGGGAGAGGGCACTACTGGCATGCTGTCAGAAGGATGGAGGCATGCTTTGAGCTCTTTTCCCAGTAGTGGTGATAGGTTACATTGTGCCATCTGCACTCAACTCACTGAATTCTCCTACTTGTGAGTAATGATGAAGCTTGCTGGGGTTAAGGGTGCAGCCTGTTGCCTGGGAACAGAGTTTTTCTCTGAGAAAAGCTAATTGGGCCTTTACAAGGATTGAATCTGTGATTTTGGCCTCATTAGTGCCATATTCTTACCAACGAACTAATGGGTGTGGACAACAAGTAAAACAAGCACTCTTTAGAAATGTCTGTTTATCTCACATGCTGTATCTGTCTTCCTACCAGGGAGGAAATACTTTAATTGTCTTATTCAAATACAGGATAGAGTGAGATCAATTGCCATGTGCAGTGACAAGCTCCTTGAAAATTTCTGCTGTTTCTAATATCTATTTTTACCAAATGCTTTCCCTAATCCCTGCTGGGTCTCCTCTCTTCTCTCCCACCACTCTCTCCCAAAAGTGCAAAAGTAGTTCCTTGTTCCCTTCTCTCCAAAAGAAGAGCCCCCTTCTTTTTTTTTTTCAAAGTTAAATAGCAAGTCAAACTGCACATGATTCTTAATTTCTAGGGAGAAAAAAAAAGAGTTAGTGAGATCCAACAATTAAGTATATGTGCATAAGTTTCAAAATGTTCTACAAATAATAAAAAAGGAAGTCAATAATTTTGTGGTCCTTAAAGAAGATACAGCCAGTTCTTCATTACTAAATTGGTTTGGCCAATTTTTATATCCTTCTCTAGGCTTTTTTGTTGTCTACCTCTAACAGAGCCCTCTATGCAATATAATTTTTTTTTTACCCTCTTATGACCCACAGCAAGAACTGAATGAATAAGATTGAGATGGCAAGGCCCCACCTGGTTTCTTTGGTTACAAAAAAAAAAAAAAAGATTAGTGGTTCTCTAAATACAGAACTTCAATTGAATTTAACAAAAAAACTACAATGCTATGTCCAAAGCATTATGCTATATGCCAGGGGAGTTGCAGAGTTTAGATAATGCATGTTCCCTGCTCTCATGGATCTTTGTATTGTGTTAGGGCACAGATAAGTCGTACACAATAGTTTGTAATAAAGGTATTAAAGAGCTGTGTGAAATCTAAGAAAGAGATTGTTACTGATAGGGGAATATCACAGGGATCTGGATGAGGAAAGTATTATTTGACTTGCATTATAAAGGATGGTGAGAAATTGAACAGGTGAAGAGGGGGATGGAAGTTCTTCTAGACATAGGGACCTATATGAGCAAAGACATTAAGGTGTCACAGGAAAAGGCAGGTGTTTGAGGAGCAGAGAGTAGTTTGGCTAGAGCATACATATTGCATATGTGAGATAAAGGCAGGAAGGTAGGGTAGTGTCTGATTGTGAAAAGCCTTGAATGCTGAGCAAAGGAATCTGAACTTTATTTCAGCAGGCAATCTTACTTTCTTTCACTCTCTCTCAATCTCTTTCAGAATCTGTCAGTCTCTCTCTGTCTCTGCCTCTCTCTCTTTCAATCTTTCTCAATCTCTCTTTTTTCTCCCTCTCAATCTCTCTCTCTCTCTCTCTCTTCATTTCTATACCTGTGTGTGTATATATAACTTATACACATGTATATATACATACACACATATACAAAATCATATTTCATGTGATTTCATCACGACAACCGAGAGTGAATAAGAATTTGTTATTGCTATATAAACCAGATAGATTTTCTTGTAATGGAAATGAAAAATAGATTGTATTTTCAATATTAATTTGCTCTCTCTGTATCTAGAGAGAAATTATATCAATCAACTTACGCATAGGGAAGATTATTTTATCAATCAATCACCAAGTATTTCTTAAGCGCTTAATAGGTACCAAGCACTGAGCTGAGTGTTGTCAGAATTATGGAGGATAATTTGGAAAGGAGAGGAGTGGGAAACCTGCTGAGGTTTACTTTCATAAGTCAAGGTGGTGATAATGAAGTGGGAAGAAGAAGGGGGTGGTTATGAGAGATGTAGCAGAGGAGGAATTATTAAGGTTTGATAATAGATTGGAATAGGAGGAGACTGAGGAGGAGCAGGTTTAGGAGAAAAGATAAAACTTGAATGGGAGTTGAGGTATTGGTTACTAGAGTATTTAGGTGAAAATAGATTGTAGGCAGTTGGAAATCCAAATCAGCATATCTGAATCTTATTAGGAAAGGCCTTATAGTCATCCAGTCTCTTCTTGAAAACCCTGAGTGTGGGAGATTTCACTACTCCTCTAGGCAGATCATTTCATTTTTTGATAGTTCTAGTTATTCGGAAGTGTTTCCTTATAACAAGTCTAAATCTGCTTCTCAGCAAATTCTTCTTCCATGGGATTGCACTTGAAGACAGTTCTTATGCCCAAATCCACATCTTTACCCCAAGTTAAACACACTCAGTTCCTTTAACTGCTCCTCATATGTCACGAATTCAATGACAATTACTTTCCTAGTTGTCCTTCTTAGATGTTCTCCATTGCTGTCCTTCCTAACATATGATAGCAGGACTGAACATAATCCTCCAAATATAATCTGATACAATGGGGTGATCACTTTCCCAGAGATGGGCACTATTCAAATATTGGCCAGTTGTTAAATATTTGTTACGTACCTACTATGTGCCACGCTCTGTGATAAGCACTGAGGATACAAAGAAATACAAAAGATAGGGAGTCCCTGCCCTCTGAGAACTTACAATCTAATGGGGGAAGGAAGAAAATACATAAAAAGAAGCTGGAAGGGGTAAGAGAGATAGGTGATCAGTGCTATTTAAGGAGGCCACTCACAGCGGGCATCTGACATGTATGATGAAGTCTAGAAGAGTACAGACACGTAGGAAATGAAGAGGTGGCTGCCCTGAGTGCCCTTTGCAAATGGAGGATCTTAGAAGTGTCCCCCACTAACTACCTTCTACCATCTCCAATCAGAGGGAGGGAGAAAACCCAGGAGCCAGGGTTTCATGGTGTGAGTTTCAGGGTTGATGGATTCTTGCTGGTTGATGATAGCATGTTAAAGTTCAGAAAAGCCCACCAGGTGGGAAAAGTTGAATTGACTGCCTCAGGAAGTAGAAGTTTACCATCCTAGAATTCTTCAGCCAAAGACCAGAGGAACAATTTTTTGAGTTTATTATATGGGGATTTTATTTAGAGAGAGGTTGGTGGGGATGGTTTCTTGAGATTCTATGATTCCTAATGCTGCCTAAAATCATACTGATTTTTTTGGGGGAATGCCTATATTACATTATTGATTCATACTGAGCTCACATTATAGTAAATCCCTAGATTGTTTTGGGTATACCTAGCCTGTTTTTTAAGTGCATCTAGCCTATTTAGATTTGATGAGTGATATAAGGACTGGAGATCTACACCTGAATGTTATGTGCCTGTAGGTGGTTATTCAAGTCTTGTTAGAAGGATATGGAGAAGGGTCATTTAGAATGAAACTAAATGGTTTGGTTTCTCTGAAGCCAGAGTTAAGAAAGAGCATCTATCCAGTAGGAATAGGTCAAATGCTACAGAGAAGCCAAGGAAGAATAGGGAAAAAAATGGGTATGTAGTGATTGGAGCCCTTTAGTGAGCCTAGAGAGAACTGGTTCAGTAGAGTAGTTGAGGAAAGTTGGTAGATGCCAGATTGGCTGGACTGAGGAGAGAGTGGGTAATGAGGAAATGGAGAAATCAGAAAGAGACCTTTTGTTTTTTTAAAGTCTGGAGCTGAAGGGGAGATAAGAAAGTGGAAACCTGAGTAGAAGGGTCAAGGAATTTTTAGGATTGAGGAAAGATTTGTTGCCTAACCTCAAGCACCTTCTAGCCCCCAGCCACTGACCTCAAACCACCCTGGTTTGCATCCATTTCTTATTCTGTCTTTCTCCAACAATTTCCTCAGAGATCCTGGAGGCAGGACCATAGACTGTCATATTTTCAATGTGTCTATAGACACATCCACAAAAAAAAAAAAATTATCCTTAAATATGGCTTTTATTGCTATCAGGTGGCTAAATCTGAAACATTTTATTTCACAGAAACATTTAAGTCACTGGTTCCTTATAGGCAAATTCCAATGAGTGGAATGAATCCTTTATTTCTTCTGAAGCCACGGTAAGAAAGAGCATCTAGATAGTAGGAATGGGTGTGGACAGTGTCAAATGTTACAGAGAAGTCAAGGAGGAATAGAAAAAAAAGGGGGGGTATGTAGTGATTCTCTGATGAACTTATATTTTTAAAGATATAGCAGCACTACTGGTCTTGAAGTCAGGATGATCTGGCTTTAAAGCCTGTTTGACACTTAATGACTATGTGACCCTGGGAAAGTCACTTAAATTCTATATGCCTTGGTCAATTCCAGGACTTACCTACTAAATCCTACTACTTTTTGCATAAATTAATTTTAGCCTTTTCCATGTAATTATTAAGATTAATTATGATACTCTTAATTAGAATACTTTAATATTTAGCAGAATTTTCTTTTCATCATAAGAAAAAACTGTTTGATTCATATAGCTGCTAGGTAGTGCCATAGTGTACCAAGTGCCGGGCCCAAAGTCATAAAGGCCTGAGTTCAAATTTAACCTCAGAAGCTTTCTACCTGTGTGACCCTGGGCAAGTCACTCAATCTCTGTTTGCCTCAGTTTCCTCAACTATAAAATAGGGATAATAATAGCACCTACTTCCTAGGGTTGTTTTGAGGATAAAATGAGGAGATAATATTTATTGAGCACTTAGCATAGTGCTGGGCACATAGTAAGCATTATATAAATGCTGGCTATTATAGTAATAAATTCATATGAAAACACAAGAAAAAGTTAGAGAAAAATAATATATACATTGATATTGCTGTTATTAGCATAATAACATTTTTTAAATAAGAGGGATGTCATATGAATAAAAGTCAAGATAATATGCATGCACATTTAAGGTGACTTATTCTTCACGTTATATGGGTAATGCACCATATGTTAAAAATATGGAAAGGTGCACATGGAACATCTGGAGGCCCTTCCAAGTATCCTAGTAGCAAACATATGCATATTACAAATATCATAGGACAACTAATCAACCCTCTTAGATGTCCGGTAGTTGCTTAGATTGAAATTGAAGTTAATTACCCATTAAAACTCATCCTCAGCTAATCCCCAAAGAGAGAAAATGTGAGGAATCTTTTTTGCTCATATACAAATACAAATGCAGTAGGTACAAAACTATCTTATAAATAAACTATTTCTTCATTAGGCATATTAAGAAAGATAAACTAGGATAGACCATTTCTTTTCCATCATGAATGTTACTTCAAGGCAACTAAGGTAGGTCAATCAAATATTTTCATATAACTAGATGTTGCCTAATGCTATTTGGGTAGTTAGTGCTATTCAATCATTAGCAATCTATTAACTGCAAATATGTTAATAGAAAAAGAAATTAAACAGCTAATTAATAACATGCATCAATAGGCATTTAATATTATTAGTATCTCTAGATACATTAAGGCATGTTTCTTATACTTTTCCTCTTAATATATTGTTAATTAATGATTAAACAGTGTATACTCATTAATGATTTATTACAGACATTCAGTCACCCAGATTTGAGTGCCTTAAATAGACAGCATAAGATATCTGTTTAACAACACATATTGAGAGAAATGAGTCCCACCACTGTGCCCTTCTCTGAGCCTCAGTTTTGTCATCTATAAAATGGAAACAATAATACTTGCATTACATATTTCATAAAACAAGTTTGAGAATCAAATGATGTGAAAGTACTTTGCCTATAAAGGATACCCACTTCCTTTATGCATTCCCTAACTTACAAGGCCCTCTTGGTTTGCGGTATGGGGGCTGAATTGAAGATGGGGACAGACATCCCTCCTAGAATTCTGATTCTACAATGGAGTTCCTATGCAGCTGTTAGATATTTCTAATGTTATTTTTTAGTGGTACAGAAAAGTGATGGGGCTGACAGGTACAAGGGACTGATTCTCCATTAAAACAGTAAGCTTGCCATGTCTCCTAGATTTCTCTAGTCCCCTACAATAGAACTACAATCTTGATGTGTTCTAACAACATGATCATGGGGCTTTTCACCAATCTGAGGAACTACATTAAAAGAGACTGTTACTTTTATAACCATCTATACATATCTATTTTCCCTTAATAGGACATTCCAAAATTCTTGTATTATTGTGCTTGCCTGGTTTAGAAATTACAAAAATGTCTTTTTTTTTTTAAACAAAACAAAAAATGAAGGGACATAGTACTTTGAAATACTTTTTGGTGTGTTTGTTTTGAATCTTTACCTATAAACCTATATAGCTGGACCATCATACAGGATACATGCTGCTTTTACTTCAGCAAAAAGACACAGACAGGTCTAAGTCACTTACATTTGCATGGTTAGGTAAACAGTTTGGAATTTTGATTGGCTCTGATAAATAGTAAAATGAATTTTTACATCATGGACCTTTCCACATAGCTAATGAATAGTTAATCTAAATAAAATAACCACAAATCAGTTTTGCAGCTTCATTTATTTTACTGTTCTGAATATTATTTTAAGTGAAATCTAATCTCTTTCAAAATTACATGACAAGCTTCTTTCCGAATTTCCCAGAACTGTACAAAATTTACAAAACAGACCCTCAAAATATTGTTCCCCTCTTTGGAGTAGAACAGGTTGGATTGGGTGGGTGAAGAAGAGAGACTACTATAGGCCCACAGCTATGCAGCTGACTTAGGAAGTGGTCAACTCATATTTCTTTCCTTCCTCCATGATGTCTTTCTGATCTTGCTGCTTACAACTTCTCCCCATATATGGATCAGCTTTTGACCTTAGATTTCCCTCTGAAACAAAAACTCATTTCTTGAATACCACTATACTGCTGGAGTCATATGTCTGAATCATGAACTATGAAAGCCTTTGAAGAATTAAAAATATTCATTTCTCATAGGGCAGTGTAGAGGTACATGGTGGGATGAAAAGGCTATAAGATATGACAAATAAACAATTTTGAAAGTGAACTGTAATAACAGATGTCATTAAAAAAAGATAATCTGGTCACATGGTCAGAACAAGAGATAATTGATGGAGGGTCCAAATGCTCCACTACTTTTCTCCTATTGTCAAGAGATGGGCAGTTAGGTGACACAAATTGGATAGAGCACCAGGCCTGGAGTCAGAAAGACTCATCTTCCCGAGTTCAAATCTGGCCTCAGACATTTACTTAACTGTGTGACCGTGGGTAAGTCACTTAACCCTGTTTGCCTCAGTTCTTCATCTATAAAATGAGGTGGAGAAGGAAATGGCATGCCAATTCTAGTAGGGCCAAGAAAACTCCAAATGGGGTCGTGAAGAGTCAGATACAACTGAAATGACTGAACAACATTGCCAAGGGAAATCACTAAAGTCCTTCTTGTTGGGTAGATTCCCTATGTCAAGCTGATGGGATGACATGGACAAGAGTAGCCTGTGACCTGGATCCCCTGGAGGGAACCTCCATGTTCATGAGATCATATAGTCATTGGACATTGTGTCATTTGGATTTGCAAATGGATTTAGAACCCAATCTTTTGCCTGCCCTTCTTGATTGAATGCCTTTGTGAATGGAATGTTTTGACTTTAATCTTCTATTTTATTTACACATTCAGTTCAAACCACACCCAATCCCCTACACACACACACACACACACACACACACACACACACCCCAAGCATATTCTAGCCCTGTGACCCCAAACCTGAAACAAACCACCAGACTCTGCTGAGATAACGGTAAAGTCACTTGCTGCCCTTAAGTACCTCCCCCCACCTCAGTTTAGATGCTATTGTTTATCCTTTGTTCTTGAAGAGGACCATGACATCAGGAAGGTGATGCCATGACTTGCAAGTGAATTGGATTTAAGTGAGGGAACGCTGTGCAAAGTCACCAGCCTCACACTCTCCTCTGGAGAGATTCAGTGAGATGGTGAGATATAGATCAGGACGACTGGAGAAGGGCCTGGATGCACTTGGAGACTCTGACCTTTTAATGTTAAGGTCTTTCCCGGGTCTCAGTTTGACTGAGGCAACTCCCTTTCAGGGATTAACTCTAGGTAAGAAATGAAGCAAAGAATGCCCTCTTTTATCTAATATATATATATATATATATATATATATATATATATAATATATAATATAATACATGTAGCAGGTCACTCACATAGAGACTTTATGTACATCAAAATGTTTACAGTAGCATTTCTTGGGGTAGCAGTGACCTGGAAATAAAGGAGAAGCCCATCAATTCAGGAATGGCTAAACCAAATGTTGTACATAAATGTAATGGAATAACACTGTGTATATTATTGTAATGGAGTATGACTCTGATGTAAGAAAAGATGAACAAGCATGGAAAACCTAATAGGGGTTGAACAAAAAGCGAAGTGATCAGAACCAGGAAAGCAATATATACCATGATTGGAACAATGTAAATGGAAAGCATGACTACCACAAGATAATCAAAGTTGAATGTTGGGAAATTATCATAATCAAAATTAGGCCAAAAGAGGAGAAATGAGAAGACTCTTATTCTCTCCTCTTTGCAGAGATGCAGTACATTCCACATAATATTATATTTAGATATATTGATTGGTTCTGCTGATATATTTTTTCTTCTTTTTTTTCTCTTTGTTAGAATAGATGACTCTCTGGGAGAGGAAAAGGAAGGCATAACAACATCGTATTTATAAGATACCTGAATCCAAGCCCCATTATCTTTTATACTCTAAGCCGACAAGAGCAGGTACTTTTATGGATGATAATGTCCAAATCTGGAAAAATGTCAGGAGTACTAAAGCCTAGAGTGAGCTAAGGTGTCTGAATAATTCTGAAGACAAAAAAAACGGGTCTTTATTAAACAAACAAACAAACAACAAACAACAACAATAACAACAACCTTATGTCCTAGAAAAATTCATTTTACTTTGTTTTAAAAGATTTTTTTTCCTGGAAGGAGGGAGCTTGTGAAGATAATGTAAAAACAAAAAGATATCAATAAACTGTATCTAAAATAGAAAAACTCTCAATGGAGAATTCATGGATAAATTTCAGGGAGTTGTGCAACACAGCGAGGTTGCAAACCACCCTCAGCACCAGCTAGACCTTGACCCCATTGCTGACTGATAGGGAAGCTCTGCCCCAGGACTGGCCAACAGCAAGACTCCACCCCTGGGGCCTACCAGCACAGAGACCCTGTTTCCATTGCAACTCAGCAGCAAAGCCCCACCCCTGGAGCAGGCCAGCAGCTAAATTACACACCCAAGGGAAGTCAATGAGGACCCCCACAAATACCCAGTACAAGCCATAAGGGAAGCCTACTCTCCAGAGAAAGCAAACAGTTAACCTCTGAAGCCCAGTGAAAGTCAGCAGTAAGACCTAGAACCCCAGCACAGAAAAGCTTGGGACAGTGAAGAACCAGAATCCAACTCCCACATACAAACACAAGTCACAAAAAAAAAGGCAGAAAAAATGAGCAAAAAATAAACAAAAAAAAAGAGCTTGATATAAAAATATGATGATAGGGAGGATTAAGACATAAACTTAGATGAGGACAATAGTGTCAAAATAACTACATGTGAAGCCTCAAAGAAAAATGTAATTTGGTCTCAGGCCCACAAAAAATTTTCTGGAAGGGCTTTAAAAAGATTTTAAAAGGAAATTATAGAAGTAGAAGAAAAATTGGGAAAAGAAATGTGGATAATGCAAGAGATTCATGAAAAAAGAGTCAAGTAACATGGGAAAAGATATAGAAATGTTTACTGAGGAAAATAACTTACTAAAAATGGAATTGTCCAAATGAAAAAGGAAGTACAAAAGCTCACTGAAGAAAATAATTACTTACAAATTAGAATTGAACAAATGGAAACTAATGACTCTAGGAGACATCAAGATACAATAAAACAAAATTTAAAAAGTAAAAAATAAATAGAGGAAAATATGAAATTTCTCATTGGAAAAACAACTGACCTAGAAAATAGATGCAGGAGAGAGAATACAAGAATTATTGGACTATCTGGAAGCAATGATTAAAAAAAAAAGCCTGGACAATATCTTTCAAGAAATTATCAAAGAAAACTGCCTTGATATGTTAGAACCAGAAGGCAAAATGCAAATTGAAAGAATCCACCACTCACAGCCTCAAAGAGATCCCAAAATTAAAACTCCCAGGAACATCAGTCAACTTCCAGAGCTCATAGATCAAGAAGAAAGTATTACAAGCAGCCAAAAAGAAACAATTCAAATATCATGGAGCTACAATCAGGATTACACAGGATTTGGCAGCTTCCACATTAAAGAACTGGAGGGCTTGGAATATGATATACTGGAAGGCAAAGGAGATAGGATAACAACCAAGAATCACCTACCCAGCAAAGTTGAAAATAATCCTTCAGGGGAAAAAATATATATTTAACAAAATAGAGGACTTTCAAGGATTTCTAATTAAAAGACTAGAGCTGAATTTAAAAAAAAATCTCCAAATAAGAGACTCAAGAAAAACATAAAATGGTAAAAAAGAAAAAGAAAAAGAAAAGAAAAGAAAAAGAAACAAGACAGAGAAAATGTAAAAAAAAATCAGTAAGGTTATATTGTTCATATTTCTACATAGCAAAATGATATTTGTAACTCAAAAACTTTATTACTATAAGAGCAATTAGAAAAAGTATATGTAGACAGAGGGTGTGTATATAAGGTGATTTTGATGGGATGACAGCCCAAAAAACAAAATAAAGAGGTGAAAAAGAAAATTGCTTTGGAAGAAGAAGGGGGGAGAGATTGAATGGGGCAAAGTATTACACATAAAAGAGATGAAAAAGCTATTACAGGTGGGTAGCTAGGTGGTGCAGTGGATAGAGCACTGGCCCTGGAGTCAGAAGGACTTGAGTTCAAATCTGGCCTCAGACACTTGATGCTTACTAGCTGTGTGACCCTGGGCAAGTCATTTAACCACATTGCCTAGCAAAAACCAAAACCCAAAACAAACAAACAAAAAAGCTGTTATAATGGAGGAGAAGATGGTAGAAGTGGTGGTGGGTGGCAGGCAAAGCTTAAACCTTACTCCCATCAAAACTGGCTAAAAGAGGAAATAACATATACACTCGGTTGGATATAGAAATCTATCTTATCTGATATGTAAGTAAAAAGGGATGGGGATAATATAAGGAGGAGGTGGGACTGATAAATGGGAGTATATACCGGGAAACATGGTGATCAGTATAAAACACTTGTGAGGAGGTAAAGGGTGGAAGGTAAGAGAAAAGGGGTGATAAACAAGGGAAAAACAGCATGGAGGGAAATACACAGTTAGTTATGAATGTGAATGGGATAATCTCACCTGTAAAATGGAAGTGGATACCAGAATGGATTAAAAACTGGAATCCTACGATGCTTTATTTACAAGAAACATATTTGGAGTAGATAGATACACACAAGATAAAGTTAAGGGGCTACAGCAGAATCTATTATGGTTCAGCTGAAGAAAAGAAAGCAAGAGTAGCAATCATGATCTCAAAGAAAAAGCAAAAATAGATCTAACTAAAAGAGATAAGGAAACTATACCTGTCTTAAAGGTACCATAGACAATGAAGTCATCTCAATGCTAAACATATATGCACTAAATGGTATAGCATCTAAAATTTTGAAGAAGTTGAATGAGTTGCAGGAGAAATAGATAAAAAACTATACTAGTGGTGGACCTCAACTTTCCCCTCTCAGAGCTAGATAAATCTAACCAAAACATAAGGAAGAACAAAGTTAAGGAGGTGAATAAAATTCTGGAAAAGTTATATATGATAGATCTCTGGATAAAGTTGGATGGACACAGAAAGGAAAATACCTTTTTCTTAGAATTATATGACACCTACACAAAAACTAACCATGTATTAGGACATAAAATCCTCACAACCAAATGCAGAAAAGCAGAAATAATAAACACATCTTTTTCAGATCATAGTGCAATAAAAACTACATTCAATAATGGACAATGGAAAAAGAGATTTAAAATTAGTTGTAAGCTAAATAATCAAATCCTAAAAAAAAAAATTGGTCAAAGAACGAATCATAGAAACAATAAATAATTTCATTAAAGAAAAGGACAGCAATGAGACAACATATCAAAATTTATGGGATGCAGCCAAAGCAGTACTTAGGGGAAATTTTATATCTTTAATTGCTTACATTAATAAAATAGAGAAACAGCAGATCAATGAATTGGGTATGCAACTAAAAAAACTAGAAAAAGAAGAAATTAAAAATCACTAATTAAGCATGATATTGGAAATGCTGAAAACAAAGGAGAGATTAATAAAATTGAAAGTAAAAAGGAAATTGAACTAATACACAAAACTGTAAGCTGGTTTTATGAAAAACAAAACAAAACAAAACAATAAAATAGATAAGCCATTGACTAATTTTATTTAAAAAAGGAAAGAAGAAAATCAAATAACTAGTATCAGAAATAAAAGTGGTGAACTCATCACCGATGTGGAGGAAATTAAGACGATTTTTAGTAGCTATTTTACCCAATTATATGCCAATAAGTTTGACAATCTAAATGAAATGGATGAATATTTACAAAATTATAAATTACCCAGATTAACAGAAGAAATAAAATATTTTAATTATAGAATTAATAATTACATCATAGAAAAAGAAATTCAACAAGCCATCAGTGAACTTCCTAAGAAAAATCACCAGGACCAGATGGATTCACAAATGAATTCTACCAAACATTTAAAGAACAATTAATCTCAATACTATATAAACTATTTATAAAAATAGTTGAAAGAGTTCTACCAAACTCCTTTCAAATATGGTGCTGCTACCCAAACCAGGGAAAGCCAAAACAAAGAAAATAATACACCAATTTCTCTAATGAATATTGATGCAAAAATTTAAATAAAATACTAGCAAAGAGATTATAGCAATATTCCACAAGGGTCATAAACTATGACCAGGTGGGATTTATATCAGGAATGAAGGTCTGGTTCAATATTAGGAAAACTATCAACATAATTGACAGAAATCATATGATTATCTCAATAGATGCAGAAAAAGCCTTTGACAATATATAGCACCCATTTCTATTAAAATAACACAGAGCATAGAAATAAATGGAAATTATGTTAAAATGATAAGTAATATGATAAATAAACAGAGATTGTGTTAAAATGATAAGTAACATTTATCTAAAACCATCAGCAAGCATTATCTGTAATGGGGATAAGCTAGAAGCTTTCCCATTACAATCAGCGGTGAAGCAAGGATGTCCATTATCACCTGTATTATTTAATATTATAGTAGAAATGTTAGCTATAGCAATAAGAAAAGAAAAAGAAATTAATTAGAACAGGCAATAATGAAACAAATACTATTGCTCTATGAAGATGATATGATGTTATACTTAGAAAATCCTAGAGAATCAACTAAAAAGCTACTTGAAATTATTAATAATTTTAGCAAAGTTGCAGGATTCAAAATAAACCCACATAAATAATCAAATCATCAGCATTTCTGTATATTACCAACAAAGTCCAGCAGCAAGAGATAGAAAAGGAAATTCTTTTAAAAATAGCTGTAGATAATATAAAATACTTAGGAGTCTACCTGCTATAACAAACCCAGGAACTATATGAACAAAACTATAAAACATTTTTCACACAAAGTCAGATTTAAACAATTATGACATATTAATTGCTCATGGGTAGGCTGAGCCAATATAAATAAAATGACAATTCTACTCAAATTAATCTATTTAGTCAGAGCCATACCAATCAAAGCATTAAAAATTTATTTTATAGAGCTAGAAAAAATGATAACAAAATTCATCTGGAAGAACAAAATCTCAAGGATATCACAGGAATCCATGAAAAAAAATGCAAAAGAAGGGGGTCTAGAGATACCAGATCTCAAACTATATTGTAAAGTGGTAATTATCAAAACATTCTAGTACTGGCTAAGTGAAATAGATTAGGTACACATTACATGACAGTAAATTACCATAGTAATCTAGTATATGATAAACCCAAAGATCCAAGCTTTTAGAACAAAACTCATTATTTGAGGAAAAACTGCTGGGAAAACTGAAAAACATTATGGCAAGAACTACTTATAGACCAATTTCTCAAACTGTATGCCAAAATAAGGTCACAATAGATCCATGATTTACATACTTATGATACCATAAGCAAATTAAGAGAGCATGGAATAGTTTACCTGTCATATTTATGGATAAGGGAAGAATTTAGGCCAAAGAAGATACAGAGAGCATTACAAAATGTAAAACAGATAATTTTGATTATATAAAATTTAAAAGTTTTTGCACAAACAAAACCAATGGAACCAAAATTATAAGGAAACCAGAAAACTTGGGGGGGAAATTTGAAAAAAGTATCTTTGATAAAATCCTCATTTCTCAGACATATAGAGGGCTGAGTCAAATGTATAAAAATACAAGTTATTCTCCAATTGATAAATAGTCAAAGGATATGAACAGGCAGTTTTCAGACAAAGGAATCAAAGCTATCTATAGTCATATGAAAAAATATTCTAAATCACTATTGATCAGAGAAATGCAAATTGAAACAACTCTGAGGTACCACCTTACACCTATAAGAGTGGCTAATATGACCAAAAAGGAAAATGTTGGATGTTGGAGGGGATGTGGGAAAACTAGGACACTAATATACTGTTGGTGGAGTGGTGAACTGATTCAACCATTCTGGAGAGCAATTTGGAACCATGACCAACGGGCTATAAAATTGTGCATACTCTTTGATCCAACAATAGCACCAATTGGTCTACATCCCAAATACATCCAGAAAAGGGAAAAGGGCCTATTTGTACAAAAATATTTATAGCAGCTTTTTTGTGGTGCCTAAGAATTGGAAATCAAAGGAATGCCCATTAATTGGGGAATGGCTGAACAAGCTATGGTATATTATTATAACGGAATATTATTGTGCTGTAAGAAATAACAAGCAGGATGATTTCAGGAAAACCTGGAAAGACTAATGCATAGTGAATTGAACAGACTCAGAATAATGTTATACAGAGAAAGAGCAATATTGTTACATGAATAACTGTGAATGACTTAGCTATACTTAGCAATACTATGATCTAAGACAATTCTAAGAGATTAATGATGAAGCATACTACCTATTCAGTTGACTAGCCAGCAATATCATAGTAAGATCTTCAACAAACTTGGCACAAATATTTTCAAAAAATAAGTTAAATGCAAAGTATGAAAATAAAAACAGCCAGTTGTCACTACAATTTCCAGAAAGACTGTAAATACTTAGCTCTGGGATTCCAGATCACATTAGTAACAAAATGGAACAACAGACATTTTCTCTGACCCCCAAGATCTATAAAACTTCTCTAAAACAGAAATTATGTAGCAAAGACAAAACAACTTTAGTGCTTGCTTTGGCAGCACATACGCTAAAATTGGAATGATACAGAGAAGATTAGCATGGCCTCTGCACAAAGATGACAAGCAAATCCATGAAGCATTCCATATTTTTAGATGTAAATCCTGGAAAAGTTTTTCCTAAGCTGTGATTAGTAAAACTTGCTGCTTGAGGTAAATGCTCATAGAATTTTATTTTGAGTTGTCTGATAGCTCATAATCGATCGATAATCAATAATCCATCTGAGAAAAATGCCATAAGCTACTCTGAATGTAGCTTATGGCATTTCTCTCAGATACTGGTGGGAAATCAACATCAGGAAAAGCTGACAGGACAATTTTAGCCTCAGTCTAAGATGGGATCCTCCTGGCTCAGTTTCCCCAATATGTTTCTTTGAAAAGGAATGTTACCCACCTGGCTATTCCTGAGCCTGGCTATGAGGTGGATTTGATACTGCATAGTTGGAAAACTGAATTATCTGAATCCAAACAGAGCTAAGGATCTTTATCTTGTCATATCTGGGCCTTGCAGTCTTTTCTGTCAGATCTGTGTCTTCCAGACTACAGGCCATTCACCTACAGCTGGTAATAAACACCAGGTACCAGCCAATGTCCCCCCATCGTTTTCTGGATGCAGCCTGTGCTCTGTTCCAGTCAACCTTCTCTTTGGGACTCCCTCGAGGCAGGGACAGCTCTACACCCCTTGCCGGCAGGAAGCAGTTTCAGAAACCAACACCTTCGCCCCTTACACCAAAAGAATTTGGATCCCATTTGTTTGAGGGAGGAATGATGTGGTTGGGATCTGGACCCCAGAAAGTAAAAACCCTGGACTTTTCCACATGGCAAAATCTCTGGCATTCACCTGAGGTTATAATTCCATCAATTAGCCTTTCATTGTGGCTGCACCCAAACTCTGTTCCCTATGGCCTTTGGCCATTTCCCACCCTTAAACTAGTCTCCATTCTCCCTTGGCCACTTGGTCCATGTCCCAGGAGTTCTGTTCACCCCAGCTTACTGGCCACTCCCATCCAGATCTCCTTACACCCCTCCTCTAGTCACCCCAAACTACTTGGCCACTTCGAGATCCCTCCCATAGTCTTTCTGTATATAAGGTCCATCTTGTCTCCATTAAAGTGCTTAGATTGTTAAAATCTAGCCTCTACTCTGATTCTTATAATTTAGCCACTGCTCAGATTCTTAGAATCTAGCCAAAACCTCACAGACTCTCAGATTCCTCAAGAGTCTGACTAATACGGTGGATCTTTAATAAATCTTGTCTTTGGCTGAAAAAAAAAAAAACAAACCTTAGCTATCTCCCACGATTCAGGACAGCCAAAATCCAAAAGAAGATTTTTTAAAAAGTGGACTGACATTCACTGACCCTGAATTCCCTCAGGTACCCCTCCACCACTTCCCATTATACCTGCAAGGAGGTTGCACTAGCAGACACAAAGACAGATTTATAACAAAACCCAAACTTATGCTTTTACCCTCCCCTCCTTCTTTCTAGTTCCCAACTGCAAACAAGGAATTAAATTTAGCTGTAAAGGAATACCAAAGGGGAAAAAACCCTCCTAATCGTGATGGATTCACAGGAGAATTCAATTAAACTTTTAAAGAACAATTAGTACCCATAACTTCAAAAATTATTTTCAAAAAAATGAAAAAGAAAACACTCTCCTAGAATCCTTTTATGAGATAAATATAATCCTAATACCTAAACCAGGGAAAGAAACTATAGGTCAATATTACTAATGAATGTTGACTAAAAATTTAACCAAAATTGTGTTAAATAGACTGTAGTGATTTATCTAAGAATTCAACCACTATGACAAAGTAGAGGTAACAAGGCTGCAAGGATGAATCAAAAGTAAAAATAATTATTATAATAATAATAAATGTAATTAATAATAATATTCAAAACCAAAACACCCCAAACCACATGATCATCTCAAGAGATGCAGAAAAAGCCTTCCAGAAAGTACAACACTCTTTTATGCTAAAAATCTTACCAAGTATGCTTGTAGAGTGGCTTTTTTAAAATATCATAAGAAAACATCTTTCTAACCAAAAGTGAGCATTATATGCAATGGGGAAACACTAGAACTTTTCCAAATAAATACAGGAATAAAGCTAGGATGCCCCCTTTTCCCACTATTATTTGATATAATTCTAGAAATACTAGCAATAGCAGTGACATGAGAGAAACAAATCAAAGTCATAAATATAGATAAAAAGGAGCAAAAACTATCATTGTTTGTCAATAATATGATAGTATACTTGGAAAATCTTATGAAACTAGCAAAGATGTTAATCTGAGACAATCAGTAGCTTCAGAAAAATTGCAGACTACAAAATAAATCCTCAAAAATCAAAAGCATGTCAATGTAATAAAAACAAAACACAAGAGACAATAACAGAAAAGGAAATCACATTCCACATAACTACTAAACTCATAAAATATCTAGGGATCAAGCTACCAAAGCACATAAAAAACTTGTATAGATTCAATTATAAAGTAATCCTTAAAGAAACAAAGAAAAAGTTAAATAACTAGAATAATATTCAGTGCTCATGGCTAGGCTATGCCATTATAACAAAAATGACAATACAAACAAACTTAACCTAGACTTTAAAGCCATACCAATCAAATAGCAAGAAAATACTTCATAGAGTTTGACAAAATAAAAACAAAATTCATGGAAAAATGAAAGATCTAGAATATCAAGAGAAATGGTGAAAATAAGTAGGGATGAAGGAGAAATAGCACTTTTAGATCTCAAACTACGTTATAAACAGCAGTCATTAAAACTATCTGGTATTGGTTAAAAAAGACATAGATCAATGCAACAGATGAGACAAGGGAGAATAGGAAAAAAAAAGAACTTGATAACTCAGAATTTGATAAAGTAGGAAATATAAATTATAGGGAAAAAATCCTTATTTGATAAAAAAAATTTTCTGGGAAAATTGGAAAGCTGTCTGGCAGAAATTATGCTTAGATCAACTCCTTATATCGCTTCCACAATAAAGATTATACTACAAAAAATTTAGAAGAAAAACAGATATACCTATCACTGTTATGGGTGGGAGATGGACTTTTAACTAAACAAAGCATAGAAGCAATTACAAAAGATAACTTTAAAGTAAAGATAACTTTACTTGAAGCTGAAAAGTTTCTGCATAGAGAAAATTAACATTCCTAGGATAAGAAATGAAGCTATAGAACAGGGAAAAAATCTTTGTATTAAATTTCTCTAATTAGATTTTGGTATCCAAAATACATAAATAACTGAAATATTTATGTAATACTACTTAAAGCACTGGTCCTAGAGTCAGGAGGACATGAGTTCAAATCCAGTCTCAGACACTTGACATTTATTAGCTATGTGGCCCTGGATAAGTCACTTAACCCATATTGCCTTGGGAAGAAAAAAAAAGACTACTTAGCTATTTCCCAATATATAAATGGTCAGAAAAAATAAACAAATAGTTCTCAAAAGAACTGCAAAGTATTCACAACCACATGAAAGAATGTCCCAAGTCACTAGTAATAAGAGAAATGCACATAAAAACAACTGAGATTTCACTTTGCAGTTAACCAAAAAACATTTATTAGGCATGTACTATGTTCCAGGCACTGTGCTAAGCTCTTAGGATACAAAAAGAGACAAAAGACAGTTTGTGTCTAAACTATCACATATTCATTATCTTTGCAAAATTCCAGGATGTAATTGTTTTCTTGATTTCTAATAGCAGATTTTTTACTCCTGCATAAGTTTTAACTCAAGAAGAAGAAGGAAAAGAAAAAAGAGAAAAAGGACATTGAATGAAAAAAATTTAAAGGCCTGGTAAACCTTTATTATTGTAATACCATGAGAGAAATAATATAACTTACTGCTAAGCTATGATTAGTGAAATTTGCTACTTGAGGTAAAATCTTATGGGACTATAAGCTGGTATTATTCTAAGTTTTGATTTCAGTCATGATTGTCTACTTTGTCATGAAGACAATGGTCTGCCATTAAAGGGGGATGTCATGTGCTGCTCAGAGGAAGTGCAATCTGAGAACTGCTGCACTTGGATGTCTATGCCTGAGAATGGGATGACCTCGGCATGGCTGAAGGTAGGATCCTCTTGACTTGGTTTTGCCATTGTGTTCATTCCTTTTGAACCGGAATGTTTTCCACCTGGTTAATCCTGAGTCTGGCAATGGTATTCTGTAAATGAGGTGGAACTTTGTGATATAATTGGCTGTTTGAGAAACTTTACTATAACCAGAAATCAAACAGAGCTAAGGATGCTTTATCCTGGTATACCTATGTTGAATCAGTCTGTGCCCTTAGGCTTAGACCTATAGGAACAGTTTTGATGCTGTAATAACTATGTCCCTGCTTTTCCTTTCATAACAAATCTCTATTAACAGGGCAGGTGTGCAGTTGAAGTTTTGTTATTGCAATACCAAATCCATTAATTCTTAGATTAAATATGAAAACATCTGCATTACTATAGTAAACTACAAGTAGGAAAGGTCTTATTGTTTTCTATCTGCATTTGTGGTTATTCCACATCCTAAGCAAGAGTTAAATTATTACTTGAAACTTATCATATGTATAAGATTAAGTCTCTGAAGTATCTCATTCTTCCAGAATAATATGGGAATAATTAGATGAAGATAAAGAGCTTGTGAAACAAAGATATAAGTCTATTAATTTGTGAGGTTAATGTTTTTTGTTTTAAGGAATAGAATTTTAGTGCAATCAATTAGTGGAGAGCAATTTCTGAATTATTTTGTTTTGGGAAAATCAATTCACTTCAGTTTGTTATTTAAAAATCTGAGATTAAAACCACTGTATAGCACATGTCTTGAAATGCATGCAAATTATTCAACATTTAGCTTAAAGATGTTCCCATTGTTCAAAGGGCTTCTAAAAGCCATAGTCTATGTTTATGTAATATCTATTCCATTTTAATAAGGTAAATAACTGAATGTATTTTACTATAGACAACTGATTCCACATAAACTGTTATCTGTATACAATTTGAGATTAATTACTTAGTATATTTACACATCCCATCATAGGTCTATTTGGAGTTGACTAAGCATCTTTTTTTTTTTTCCTTGGCTAGGCAATGGAGTTAAGTGACTTGTCCAGAGTCACACAGCTAGTAAGTGTTATGTGTCTGAGGCTGGATTTGATCTCAGGTCCTCCTGAATCCAGGGCCAGTGCTCTATCCACTGCGGCCACCTAGCTTCCCCTGAATAAGCATCTTTTAAGTAAATTCATTTGTGTGATGTTGAACCTAGGGATAAAAAGCATCTACTAACAATGAGTGCTGGAAGCTATGTATTCATGTGTGGTATTAAATCCTTAAAGCATCTCCTATTCCTAAGGCGGAAATTAGCAGGAGTGAAAAATAATTGAGAAAGCAACAAGATCAGATGCTTATATATGTTAAATGTAAATGATTCTATATACAAGCCTTGAGCAAGTTCTAATAACAATTTCTATAAAGGCCTTGTACATGTTATGATAAGTTCTAGAAGTTGGGTTCAGGATTTTACATATAAAATTGCATTGATGATTGTGAAGATAGAAACAACAAATGTTACATAATAACAAAGTTTCTGAAGTTTCAAGTGAACTATGGATTAATAGGATTAGAGCCATAAGGTTTGGGCTGGTTTTCACCACATGACCTAGTTATTGGAAAAAGCAGATTTAAAAGGTTATGCTGAATTGTATTAAGTCTTGTTGCAGACAGATTTTAGTAGAATTACCTAGGACTTTGCCAGAAACTTGGAAGCAGATAACCAGATACTGGAAATAGACCACTTCAAAGCTGCCCTGAAAGCAAGGACTATTACAGAATGCTCAGGGAAGACATTTCCAAGGACCAGACAACTGCAGGAAACATCTGAGATTCTAGATGAAATGTGCTGATTAACTGAATATTGGGAGTGGGTTACCAGTTTACTAAGAGAATTGATATTATTTGATACTGATGATCATTATTGTATTGTATTACTTTTGTTTCATGGTATTTATGTTCACTGATTTTTCTTAGTGACTTTGTTGTTATTCGGTCATTTTTCAGTCATGTTTGACTCTTTGTGACCCTTTTTGAGGTTTTCTTGGCAAAGATGCAGGAGTGGTTTGCTATTTTCTTCTCCAGACCATTTTACAGATGAAGAACTGAGGCAAACAGGGTTCCATGACTTGCTCAGGGTCATATAGCAAGTAAGTGTCTGAGGTCGGATTTGAATTCACAAAGGTGAGTCTTCCTGATTCCAGGCCCAGTAATCTATTCACTGTGCCAGGTAGCTGACTTTGCTGATATGCAAATTTCTCCTCTAAAATTAGAATATAGCATACCCCTCTCAATGGCTTGATCTTAGTTTACATGTAGAGCCCATTTAACAAGCTTTGTCTCCTTGTGTGATACAGGAGATTATGACTCTGCAAGTCTAAGTTTATTCAACTTTGTGACATTGATGAAAACATGGGATTATGATTTGTGGTCAACAGTATACTTATTTCCTGATCTAAGTTTAAGTTGCCTAGCTTATAGCCACTCATACTTATTCAAACTGATTTGGCACAAGCAACAGAGATTAAGATTATACAGTTTGAGGTTACCGGAGAGATATAAAACTGAATGAACCATGTATGTTTTGTTTTGTGGTTCAATTGTTTCCATATATACAGTTAGCAACTAACAGGGGAATTATTAGAAGTTATGGAAAAAAAAGAAAAGTTATGGTGATTCACTGACCCATTATTCTCAATCCTGTTTATAAATCAATGTTGGGGAAGGCTCTGTTGGGGAAGGGGTCACCCAGCCTGCAGCTTTTGTATCACCTGCTATTTACCATGCACCCCTCTACATGTGATGTTTGTACCACTACCTGACAAACATTATGTATAGGCAATCAGGGAAGAACTGGGATGCACTGGCCCATCCTTTTTTGCTGACCTGAACCTATTTGAATTGTCTTTATCTCACTGAGAAAGTTATCAGTAAAAGCTGCCTCCCTCTTGAATCCCTTGATGATCCCCAGTGATCAGATCATCAACGTGTTGCTACATTGATATATTTTAATAACATCTTTAATTCTCTCTTTTTTTAAAAAAGTTACTATTTATTATATGGGGTGGCTCACCAGGAGGAAAAGATGGAAGGATTCTTGGGATAACTATGGCAATGTAAGAAACAGAAGTTATCAACTAAAAAAAACTTATTTAAAAAACAAAAAAGAACTTTGCTCTGTAATTTGATGAAGCCACTTAGAGATCACTGAACTGTGAGATACTTAGACTTGAGACCTGAGTGATCTGAAGCTGATGGAGATTCTAGAGACAGACTAGAACAGAAAGAAGCAGCACATGAATTATCTGTTTCTTTTGAAACAGTTCAGTTCAGTTGTGTCTGATTCTTCATGACCCATTGGTGTAACATGCTAATACTTCCCATGGGGTTTGCTTGGCAAAGATACTGGAGTGGCTTGCCATTTCCTTCTCCAGTGGATTAAGGCAAACAGAAGTTAAGTAACTTGCCCGGGGTCATACAGCTAGTGAATGTCTGAGGCCAGATTCTAACTCAGGTCTTCACGATTCCATGCCCAGCTCTCTATCCCCTGAGCCACCTAGTTGTCTAGTTTGAACTTACCAAATGCCAGATACATTAATCATTTCCATATACATCGTACAACAGAAAGAAAGAATTGTATGTTAAACTGTAAATCACTTTTAAGTAGAGCTTGCTTTTCCTGTTTAAGTATATAATAAATTTAACATATAATTTTCAAAAGCATTGTGCTTGTCTATAATTCTTTCTGGCCTACCTTCTATTTTCTTCTCTTTTTTGATGGAGGGCAGGGTGAAGAGGAGTAATGTCCATATACCCTGTTTCCCTTCCAACTCCAAAAGAAAAACCAAACTGAAATATGAATAGCCAAGCCATACAAACTCCTACATTGATCAGGTCCAAAAATGTATTTCATTCTCTATCTTGAGCCTATCACCTTTCTTTCAGGAGGTGGGTAGCATGTTTCATCATTGGTATTCTATAATTGTGGTTGGTTAATTATCAATCAGAGTTCTTAAGTTTTTCAAAGTTATTTTTCTTCACAGTATTATTATTATCCAAATTCATTTCCTGCTTCACTTTTCATCAGTTCATACATATCTCCTTACATTTCTCTGAAACTTTCCTTCTCAGTATTTCTTGTGGCACAATAATATTCTATTATATTTCATGTGCCCTCATTTGCTTAGGAATTCACCAATTGATGGGAATCCCCTTTGTTTCTAGTTCTTCGTCAATTCAAAAAGATCCACCATAGCCATTTTTTTGTTCTGAGATCCTCTTCCTGTTTCATTTATCTATTTAGGTATAGGTCTACAAGTGGTATTTATGGGTGAAAGAATACACACAATTTAATGACTTTTGAGTATATTTCTAAATTGTTTTCCATAATTGCTGTACCAATGAACAACTCTACCAACAGTTCATTTGTATGCCTGTTTTCACATAGTCCCTCCAACATCTGTCATTTTTTTTTGTCATCTTTTCCAATCTGAGGGCTACTGTAAGGGTATTTCAGTTAAGAACTGTCCAAGAGACTGTCAACTTTGATACCAGAACCTCACCTTATAATGCTACCTTTGTAGTCATTTTCAATACTGAGAGGTTATTGACTTTTCAACAAGTGTACAGTATCTTTGTTTCATTGACATGAAATTCAAAGGCTAGTTTGCTCAATATTTTTGGTATTTTAAAAATTAAATAAAAATTAACAAGTTAAAATATCACTAAAGGGCTCTGAGTTTGAATTTAACATTTTAATTATTGATTTAGAAGTGGACAAGTTCAATAAAATTGCAGACTACACAGATCTAAGAGAGATTCTAAGAATTGCTAACAGTAGATAATAGAATTTGGATCGATAGATAGATAGATAGATAGATAGATAGATAGATAGATAGATAGATAGACAGATGAAGCTAGAATAATGATCCAAAATCTAATAATATAACCATTAATAGGAATGAATGCAAAATCCTAGAGTTCCATTTCAAAAAAAAGTTAAAGTGTCTTAATGATCTAAAGTTGGAAATTTTTAAACTATGGTGAGAAATGCTTACGATAAGCTCTAGAAGGTGGTTTTCACTGACATTTAATTCATGTATGGTCCATGTCAACAGCATGGCCAAATGATCTGGATCATGTCAACTATCTAGGAAATCTCCCATTATGACTGTGAGGAAATTTCTTTTCAACACCTTCCCCAGCTCTTTGGCAGAGGTGGGAGAGCCACAGATATGGAACATTTAATATATTGTCAGATTTTTTTTTGATGAGTTCATTGTCCTTACTGATTTTTTTCTCTTTTTTTCTTATAAAGAAAATACTTTGTTATGAGGGATGGCTCTAAGAGAATAGCAAGTCAGGGGATACATTGAGAAACTTAAGTTTAGGCTATGTAAAAAATTTTAAAGAAATTTCTTTTTACAAGTATTGATAGTTTCTTAGGATTTGGACTTGTGTCTGTGCAAAAATTAAGTGTGAGAGAATGTTAAAGAATGCTTGAAATACTAATATAGAATTCTATGTGGAGAAAAAAAAATGATAGTCCAATATAAGGAAGAACTAACTAAATTTTTGTTCGGGTCAGAGATTTAGTTACTATGGGAAAAGTCCCAGTGTGAAAACTCCATCCACATACAAAATAACAACTCATCTAAAATTTTATAGTGTTAGATAGTTGTCTGGGGCACTGAGAGGTTAAGTGACCCGCTCCTGCTCAAGTAACTAGTACATTGTTAGAGGCAGCATTTGAACCCAAGTGTCCTGACTCCAAGGCCATCTTTATCTAAGATGCCATGCTGTCTCCTCTCCTAAGAATTGGAACTATTTTAAAATGAAATATTCTCTTTTATAGCATGGTATGTTCTCCAATGCTAGAAGCCCTTTGATGTAAAGTGGCTGGACTTTACACTAATGTTTTAGGAGGGATTTATGCCTTGGTGTAGAAGTTTCTACTTGGAAGATAGAGTTCCCTTCCAGTTCTATTATTCTATACTCCCTATAAAAGCCATTGCTAGGTAAGTGAATCCTTGTTTTCTCCTCATTGCCTAAAATTAGTATCATAGGATTATAGGCCTAGAGCTAGAAGGCGCTTCAATGGTCATGCAGTCCCACTCCCTCATTTTATGGAGGTGAAAGTCGAAGGCTCAAGACATTAAGTAAGTTGCCCAAAATTGTGCCAGGTAGCATAGTGTACAGCAGCGCCCAATTCTAACCCAGCTACTCTGACTCCAAATCCTGATTTCCTGTTTGAAATTATCTGCCTAATGAATTCTATTCAATTTAGTAAGTATTCAATAAATATTTATTAAATGGCTTCTAAACCCAAGCCACTGTGCTATGTCTTAGGAATACAAAGAAAACAACTACAAAATAGTCTCTTCCCTCATGGAACTTGTATTCAACTGCGGAAATACAACAGAAGGAAATTAAGAAGGGGAGAAAGAAATTAAAATGTAGGAAGATCAGAGGAGGGAAAGATGATCATCGATTCAGGTTTATAAGAGATCTTACAATCTAGCTCGGGGGTGGGGGGGACCTGGGGCATTTTCAGGTGAAAAAACTGAATCTCAGAGATATTAAGTAATGATCGGGGCAGCCAGGAGGCACAGTGGATAGAGCATGACCCTGGAGTCAGGCGGACCTGGGTTCAAATCTGATTTCAGACACATAACACTCACTAGCTGTGTGACTCAGGGCAAGTCACTTAACCCCATTTGCTTCCCCCCCCAAAAAAAAAACAAAACAAAAAACAAAACAAAGTAATGATAGAAGCTTACACAGGCATTAAGTGATCAAATCGAGAATTTGAATGAAAGCCTTTCTATTCCTTAGGAACTACACTTGCTATACTACAACCTTGACTCCTCTTTCCTTTCCAGCCTGATATACAAAAGACAGAGGATCACCGACTTTGAGCTAGAAGTCATCTGAGAGGTTATCTGGTCCACTCCCTTAGTTTTATAGATGAGTAAATGGGGCTTAGTCAACTAACCCAAGGTCATACAACTATTAAGTGTCATACAACTATAAATCTGGGAAGAATTTTGGAGCCTAAGTTGAGTTTTTCTTTTCATTTCTTTCTACACATTAAGCAGGCAACACAGTCCATCTGTCGTCTCTGATAGAGGAGGGTCTCTCTCAGTTTCTAGATCTGTAAGCTGACCTGTCTCATCCAACTGCATGAACCACCAATCTACTGATTCCTCAACCTGTCATTTCCATCCCCAAATACATCAAGCAAGTAATATCTTCCAGACATTCTAAAGTTAAAGACAAACTACATTACGCAAACTGGTGTACTAAGACCCCTACATTCCTAAAGTTCCCTTTAATTTTTACAAATCATCCTATATCCATAAAAAGATATGGTCCTGGAATTATAGTATCCTATAATATGTCCAGTGAATCCTTATCTACAGGATGAACTCCAAACCTAGCAAAATCAGACAGAAACATGAGATTTCCCTTTCTGTTTCTCAATTACGTTGGCTTTAAGTATTAACAAAAGGGATACAGATTGAATCCTTAAAGAAAGCCCACCATTTTACATATGAAGAAACTGAGACCTAACATGATAAAATTACTTGCCCAAGTTAACACAATAAGCAGCAGAGTCAAGATTCGATTCTGACTCTAGTTCCAGCATTCTTGCTCCCTTACCATTCTGCTCTTTGTTATACCCATGTCATTGGGTATTCCCTTCCCTTTCTGCTTATGGGAATGAATTCTCACATTTCTAAAAATAAAATTTCTTTTGTTTTCAAAGTATTTTTTAAATGGTAAAAAAGGCTATGATTCTTTAGGGAAGCTATAATATGTAGTATCCAGGAGATAAGGCACACACTGGAATGCCAATCTACGGACACCTTGGCTGAGAGGTCAGGGCAGACTGGGCCACCTCCTCTGTGCACCCTCTAAGCTTTTGTCCTCGGGTCTTGTTTGTTTTTCAGCTGTATACACACGTATTAACGGATACAGACATGGGACAGTGACTTAATACATGAAGGCCACTAAGGCTGACAAAAATCAGTGGTAACAGATGACAAGAGAGACAGAAAGCCCCTTCCGCACCTCAATAACCCCAAGATGAATCATTAGGTTAATTTTCTTAAAGTTCTAAGAACTCATAAACTGTGTTAGTTGTCTTTCTAGTATAAAATATAGTGATTATTGGATTTAATATTCATTTAGTGTAGAACTAGAGTCTATCAGAGGGTTGGGGTGAGGACTTCCATTCAGAATGACAACCACAGTGAAATCTATTACAGAATTAGGTCCTGTGCAAGGCACAAGTTAGGATCCTAAAAACAAAATTTCATAGTGAGCCATCTTATTAACATTCATTTATAAGCTAGGAGCATTTACATGAGAGAGAGCAGACTAGTGAAGGGTCTCATATTCATGCCATATGAGGATCAGCTTAAGGAACTGGGGAGGTTTAACCTGAAGAAGAGAATACTTAGCAGGGATATGACATGGTTGTCTTCAATATTTGAAAGGTTGTTATATGGAATTAGATTTGCTCTGCTTGGGGCAAGAGGGCAAGATCAGGAACAATAGGTAGAAACAATAGAGAGGAAACTTGAAGTTTGATATAAAGAAAAGCTTCCTAAAAATTAGAGCTATTCCAAAGTAGAACATGTTAATTGAAGAAGTAGTGAGTCCCTTCTTATTGAAAATCTTTAGGCAAAGGCTAGATGATAGCTTTTCAGGTATGGTATACAGTCTTGTTTAGATATGGGATGGACTAGATTGCCTTTAGGGTTCTTTCCAACTCTGAAGACATATGATTCTATGGTCTAGAATAGTAGCTCTCAAAGTCCTCAGATTCCTGATGGGTCCCAAAGACCCTATGGTTAAAACAATTATATTCTTCAGCAAAAACAATCTATTATAACAGACTGAATTCAGAAGCAGGTATAAGAATCCATATATCTTCTATTATGCCAGACACTAAAGATGGCTAAAAAAAAAGTAAAACAATGCCATTAATTATTTTTTTTATTTTGGAAAACATAGTGATTTCTCATAAAATATGTTAGTTACATTTACTGTAATTGTTCTTTTACTATTATTATTAATTAAAATGAATAAATAAGTATAGATTTTTAAATTTTATAAGTTTTAATTTCCAATGAGGTAAATACTGATACATGTAATTCACATAAACACAAACTTTGGGGGTTCTCAATAATTTTTTTTTTTTAGGCAATTGGGGTTAAGTGACTTGCCCAGGTCATATAGCTAGCAAGTGTCAAGTGTTTGGTCTGAGGTCGGATTTGAACTCAGGTCCTCCTGACTCCAGGGCTCTCAGTAATTTTTAAAAATGTAAGTCCTGAGATCCTAAAATGTGAGACACACTGATCCAGAAGGTCCCTTAAAACTCTAAATATTATCACTTTGTTTGTGCTGCCTATGCAATGCCCCAGAAGTCTTTGTGCAATTTTAAATTATTACATTTTAAAGTTATTAAAGCTTGAAACTGCACAAAGACACCCTGTATTTTGGGGAGACGCCCTATATTTTAAAGTGCTCTATCAATTTTTACTATTTCTACAACTACTATTAACACCATCTCCACTGCTATTACCACTACTACTACTGCAGTAACTACTGCTACTATTTTTATTTCATTCAGTAAGCGTTTATTAAGTACCTACTATATTTCAGGCATGGGGGCACAGAGACAAAAGTGAAGCAGTCCCTACTATATTCTATAGGAAGGGAATTCTCTAAGGAGCTATATTCTATAAGGGAAAACAACTTATAAACAAATCAGAAAACACAACATATAAACAAAGTCATTTCCAAGGTGGAAGGCATGGATACTGAGAGCATCAGTATAGATATGATAAGCTGAACTTTGAAGAAAACTTAGGATTCTACGAGGATGAAGTACATTCTAAGATGGGAGATGAATTGTCATGTGCTGGAAAAAAGCAAGTGGGCCATTTTGTCTACAACACAGAAAGAGCACAGAGGAGATCACTGTTCAGTAAGACTGGAAAGGTAAGCCCAAGACAGATTGTGAAGGGCTTTAAATGTCAAACAGAGTAGTTTGCATTTTACCCTAGAGGCAAGGGAGCAGCTGGAGTTCCTTGAGCAAGGGAGTGACATGCACAAAACTGTTATTTAGGAATATCCATTTGACAGCTGTGTGGAGGATAAATTGGAAAAGGGGAGAGACTGAAGTCTGGGAGAACAAAGAGTAGCCTATTGGAATAGTCCAGGAAAGGTGATATGGTCCTGAACTATGATTGTGGCCAGCTGAGCAGAGAAAAGGCAATTGATGTAGAAGTTGTGAAGGCAGAATGGACATGTTTTTGCAATTGATTGGACACAAGGGGTGATCGGGAAAACTCGAAGCATTACGGATGGCCTTGTGGTTGTCATATCCTTTTCATTCACATAGGAATCTTTAAGTAAGATGTTTCTACTTTAAGATTTGGATAATTTTATTTTTGGAAAGGAGCAGAAACACAAGCAGTTCTGAAAGAACCTTTAAGAAAGTAGGAGGTCAGAGAATATTACTTGGGGAGAAACACAGATGTTTCCTTAAGAATACTCAGAAAAAGAGTGATTCCTAAAGACAAAGATAGCCAAAGTGGCTTGTTTTCCAACATATAATTTACATATGCTCATTATGAGAACTTTGAGGTTGATTCCTGAAACTAGAACTTTTTGGTGATTATAGGATAATTGTGCGTCTGACAAAAGTGTCTGACAGAAACGTGATTTTGGTTTCCCACTCTAAGATAGAGATGAGTCAGTTCACACAGAGCCCCTGATTCAAGGCAGGGCAGAGGACAGAACCAAAGAAGAAAGAGAAGAAACCAAGAAATGAGTAGAAGAGAATGAAAACTGAGTGGAGAATACAAGGCTAAGCAGAGATTCCTCGCTACTGCCTAAAAGAAACAATATGGAGGAGTGGCAAGCCTAGCAATGGACTCTGGGATCAAGATGTTGGCCCTCCTCTTTGAAAGGAGCCAAGGCCAGATAGTGTGTGTGTATAGATATCTGTAGATATGTGTTAATAAGATACTCATTTAGGTGCAAATGTATACATACATTTGTGCATATATGCATAAACAATTTTAGAGGTAGTATAGTATACTGCATAGAGTGATAACTTTAGAGTAAGGAAGCCATGACTGTAAATTCCTCCCCTTTCCACCTCTACTCCCCATATTAATTAACTATGAGATCCTTGGCAAAACCCTTTACTTCTGTGTGCATATCTACTAAGTCATAGATTGGTTGCGAACTACTCAATAAAAGGGGTTCCCGCAAGGGATGTTCCATACCCAAAGAAAATTATAGATCAGTTGCATGTGTATGTGTCTAATTTTTTTTCTCTTTTATGTAAAAATATGGTCATAATTTCTCCCCTCACATCAAATAAAATGATCCAAAGGTCTCTTGGAGAAGTAAGAAAGCTTATCAATGTCCTCCTAATACTTTGGGAAATCAGAAAAGTCTTCATGGAGGCAGTGGTACTGAAACTGAGTATCAAAGGAGTATGAGGCTTAATTCCATGAATGGAGGATAGCTTGTGTGAATGTACTTAGGGAACAGATTGCATGTTAAGTTCTAGAATAGATAATAGTCCAGTTTTCCTGGAACACAGAGTATGTGAAGGGGACTACATGAAACAAGCCTGTGTGAGGTCAGTTATGGCCAAATTGTGGAATGCCAGGCTGAGGAACTGGCATTTTAATCATTTAGAGACAATAAGGACCACTAAAGGATTTTACATGAAGAAGTGTTGTGAAAACCTCTGCCTTGGGAATATTATTTTGACAGCTGGGGGCAGGGAAGGGGGTTGGATTGGAGAAGGGAGAATTTGGTGGAAAGGAGGAAAAATTAGGCAGCTATCACAATAGTCTAGGCAAGAAGGGGCTGGGGCTGGAACTGGCTTGATGGTCGTTTGAGTGGAGATAAGGAATAGATGAGAAATGTTTTGTGGAAGTAGAGTCTAAAGGACTTTGCTATTGAACAGCTTTAGGAGGTGAGGTAGAGGGGAGAATTAAAGATGATGCTCTGGGCCTCAGTTTCCTCATCTGTAAAATCCAAATCTTTAAGATTCCTTCCAATCATAAATCCCTTGATCCTATGTCCTCTGCATGTGAACCTGCACCTCTCCTCCTATGTATAGATCCCAAGAGAAGTCCAATAGGTTTTCCTCTGATTTTGCTGTGACAACCTGGAATGTGGTTCATGTTGCCATATTCAAAACTTTATATGCCTGGGAGTTTAGGAGACTCACATGGTACCAGACATCTGTCAGGATAGATAAGTATATACTTGAGCAAAAGCTCCCAGAGGGAAAGCAGAAAGATTGTAATCCATCCAACTCCCCTCTGACCTACAGCATGATGCTGCTGAACTTTCCCCCCACCCATGGTCCTGCCTCCATGCTAGAGATGTTATCCCATGTTGGTGATGGTGGTAGACATTCTGCCTCATTCTCACCTCCAAAGTGGCCTTCTGGTTCCTGAAAAAAATTTTCTGGTTCCACAGTTCTCATTTTCATATTTCCTCTAATCAGGATCATTTCTAGGACACAAAAACCATGGCTCTCCAGGTGTATCTCTCTATAGCATATGAATCCCCATTCAATGGACAAATAGAGCATATGTACTGGACCCTTTATGGTCTCACCTTTTCTGTCTGTAAGTTGGTAATAATAATGCTTATACTATTTACTTTACAGGGTTTTTAGTAAGAAAAACATCTGGTAAATTTTGAAGTTCCATATAAATTTCAGTGTTTCTTTTTAACTAATTGTTAATTTATTTTGTTAAACTATAAATTTTATAAAGATAGTGGCTACTCCTCTAAATTTTGTGTCACCAGGAATTAACTCTGCACCAAATAGCTGCTTAATAAATGTTAGTTAAAAATGTTAATTCAGTCAACTAAATGCTTTGCAGAGACTGCCATTGGAGTTCACAAGACAGTCCCTGGCACATAGTGGGTGCTTGCTAAATCCTTTTTGCTTGATTGGATACACAAGACAATTATTTTGCACAAACATATGACTGTAACAACAGCATTCCTTTTGAATTCTGAAAGTTTTTGCTTCTTTATATGGACTTGCTTTCTCAATCCAATTCAATAAATTGTTTTAAGGACCTACTGGGGCACCTAAGGTGGAACAGTGGATAGAGAACTGGGCCTGGAGTCAGGAAGACTCATCTTCTTGAGTTCAAATCTGGCCTCAGATACTCATTAGCTGTGTGACCCTGGGCAAGCCACTTACCCCTTTTGGCCTCAGTTTTCCCATCCGTAAATTGAACCAGAGAAGGAAATGGCAAACCAGTATCTTTGCCACGACCCAAAAGGAGTCACAAAGAGCTAGACATGACTGAAAAAACGACTGAACAGCAACAAAAGGACCTACAATATGTACATTTGGGTTCAACACTGGAGTCTAAGCTACATGGGCAAGATAGAACCCAGGGCTGAGTAGTTAGCTAATGTATAAATCATAATATCATAGATTTTGAATTGTAAGTGACCTCAGAGGCCATCCAGTTCAATGCAACACCTTCTTTTTATAGATAAGAAAATTGAAGCCCAGAGAGGTTGAGGAACTTGTTCAAGGTCACACAGGATGAAAGGCATGATTTGAGTCCAGGTTTTGACTGCAATACCAATGCTATCTGCACCATACCACAATAACTAGCAAAATAATCAGCACACAGTAGATCCCTAATAAATGTTTGCTGACTGAGCACTGATGAGATAAAGCTAATCTTCACCACTTCTCATTATCCAAATTAACTTCCAACTTAATTTTATTCTGAACATGTTAGACATTAGCCACAGATTACTTTTCCATTGAAGGATAAAAGTGGAGTCAGAAGACCTGAGATCAGATTCTAGTTCTGTTACTCCTACCTATCTAACTTTGGATAAGTCCCTTTACTTCTCTGGCTCTCTATTTTCTTTTTTGTAAGATGAAGCAGTTGAGCTCAGAAATCTCTAAGGTTCATCCCAGATCTAAATCTATAATCCTATAACCTATGATTTAAAAAGAAAAGGGAAAAGTCCACTGGGGGAACACCAAAGAATATAAATTTTTTTTTGGCATGTTAGGCACATTCATTACTCTGAAATAAATGACTTTAAACACTTTTCTTTGATTTCTCTGTTGAATAGACATTTATATATTATTAGCTAAAGCGTATTTAATATTGGTAACTCTTCAGGTATAATTAGAGGGGAGGGTTGCACCCACATTGCAATATATTTCCAATCTAACTGTAACTGTGTTTGTTCTTATATTGGGATGTTTTTGAGGCCTAACCTTTGCTACTTGAAACCTAAGCACAATAATACTTCACTTTATCCCAAAGGCACCATATGTTACCTTTCACAGCCCTAAGACAGACACTGAGCAAGGAGAGGCTGTCAAGAAATGGCAGGCCTTCAGTAGCTGAAGTTGAAGGTAACACTCCCCGGCATATCTAAATGCACTTTATGAGAAAAAAAATAGTTTTTTTTTCTATGAATAAAAGATGCAGAAAAGTCAGCCATGCCAAGAAATCATTTTTAAACACATAATGGTTGGGATAAATGAAAATTTGCCTAGAGGGGTAAAGTATTTTGACTTTATTTAATAAGAGATATCATCATACAGTTTAAGGATTTCAATCAGATTAAAAATTTAAGCAGAGAAAGAAAAGCCTTGAACCAACGGACTGTTGCCACCCCCCCTCCCCAACCCTTTGGTCTAAATGTGATGGTATGTAGTTTATCTTGGCATACATATTTGGATATGTGGATGTTTTTTAGCAAGGACATAAAAACACATTATTCTAATCCAAATCATGCTTCTGGATAGCAAAGGGAAATCAGTTGTTACCTTTTCCTCTGAAATTTACATTTAGGAAAATTTCAAATGGATGACAAACCCAAGTCACTTATGCAGAACTGGTTTGAATATGAAAAGTCAAATGGTAACTTTGTGGGGCTCATGAATAATATTGCCATATTTACTTATGCAGAGTACTGGGCCCAAATGGCTTAGTCCTGTTGAGGTTACAGTTCAAAGTAAAACAGTTTTATTAATAATCGATGCACTCATATAACCACGGATGTTATCAGCTAATCCAAGATGGAAAACAACTGGAAACTTAAGCCAAGAATCATTTTATTTCTGCCCTTGTCACTATATGCATTGGAAAAGAACCATATTGGCTCTTTTTTAGCTAGTAATGTCTAATGCAGGAAGACAGGAATAAGCAGAGTAGAAAGCACCTGTCAGCTCTATTTCCCACTCTCCTTGATTAGCATGAAACATTAATAGGGCTCTCAGAAATTCTGGCCTGAAATGGGCTTTGCCTGAGAATGTGTCTGTCTTTACTGCACAAAAGCCACTGTCATTTAAAAAAAAAAGGAGGAGGACAGATAACTGAAGAAGACTCTTTCTGGAAATTTATACCATTTTTTCATACAATGACAAATTATTTTAATAATGGGACTTGCACACACTGCCATTTGTATAATGTTTCCCAT